>NW_022631026.1:158789-316808 GCF_010015895.1 Lontra canadensis
GGACCGCGGGGACACGCACCGCGGGGACACGGGACCGCGGGGACACGTACCGCGGGGACACCACAGCGGGGACACGGGACCGCGGGGACACGCACCGCGGGCCTCCTCCGCTCCCGCGCGGCTCTCCTGGCGTTGGCTCGCTGCCCGTCGCGCTCGTACTTCGCGGCGAAGGAATCCAGAATCTCATAGAGGTCGTCCGCTTGCGCCGGCCGCGCCGTTTCTCCGAATAAAATGTCGTAGGCCCGGATGTCTCGACAGTAAAATCTGGTGAGAGGCGTCAGAGGAGGCACTTAGGGACCCGGGTCTTCTCTCGAGGTCAAGTCGGAGCGCGCCTGCGCGCAGGCCTGTCCCCGCCGCTCGCGCGTCGCGTGAACTCGTTGCACACCCGCGCGGAGCCCCAGCTGCCCCCAGAGCCAGTCACGGAAATCGCCGGACGCGCGTAGCCCATCACGTGTACGTGCAAACGCACACACACGTGCACACGCGTGTGCAAATGTCCCCCCACGGAAGCCGGCACACCCAGAAGCGCATACTTTGTACAGATTTTTATTTTTGAACTTTCTTACAAAAATGGTGCTTTGTAATATGGAACAGCAAAGACGGCTTTGGAATTTCTTTAAAACGTTTACTTGTGTCAAAATTATATAAGGCTTTGCCTGACATACGTAGAAGCCCTGCGACCGGTAACAAGTATATTTGCTTTAGCTTATTCAGGGTTTATGGGAACTTCAATGAGAAACCCTCCCAAAGGCCTAGAATCAGAAGTTTCTAAAACAATTCCTCGTTCTGATTTCTCAGATTAATAGAACCAGAAGTAAACGCATCTCTCTCGGCTCTGCAAACCTCCGGTTTTCCTGTTCCTACCTCCAGCTGCCGGGGCTCGCTCGGCCGACGGACCGTCCCGGGTGCTGGGGAGCTCCTGAGGGACGGCCCAGTCTCCTCCGCGCAGGCTTCCTTCCCGGGCTGTGCCGCGGGCACCGGCACGGCGCCCCACGGGCTCACAGCCCACGGGACGCTGACAGGTTCTGGAAGAAGTTACTCGGTCTGTCAGCCTCTTCTCTTGCTCTGAGCAGCCAGACTAATATTGTAGTGGAAATTCAGAAGAACAGTTTGGGGAGAAACTAGCCAGATGCCAGTTTAAAGTAGAAGTTCTTCTTCACCTGTTAAAGTATTTCTAAATCCCCCTATTTTTTTTCATTTCTTTTCAGTGTTCCAAGATTCACTGTTTATGCAGCACACCCAGTGCTCCATGCAGCACGTGCCTCCTTAATACCCACCACCAGGCTCTAAATCCCTTTTTAAAAATCAAAATTTGTCTCTCTTTTATGGAAGAAAGACAAAGGCAAAGTGTAATAACAGGAAACCTCTCGTGTTAGGAATATTTTGATTGACCTACAAGGTGTATAAAACATACTTAATGATAGAGCCAACTAACGAATATTATGGAGCTATTAACTTATATTTAAGATTCTTCTACTGCTAAGTGGAAAAAAAAGGACTCGTAATTGGCTCTGTTAGGGTTAGAATCATATGTGGCCAAACAAGTGGAATTTATGCTCAGGAAAACACTGTAAGGCAATAAAGCAAAAAGTGAATCATGTTACTCTTAAAGGAGTAGAATGGCTTTTTTAAAATAATTTTTTGTATTTTCTTAAGTACATGTTACTTCATATTGAATCTTTAAATAAATAAATACACAGTTCGAGTCGAATGCTGGGTTAGAAAAGAATACACAAGGTTACTCTGTAAACTCTGAACCACTACACGGACCTCTGAGGTGTCACTTTTCTCATCACACTTTCCTGAAATTGTGAGAATTACTTGGGCTGCACTTACTTCCGATTAGTGTCTTTCCTTTCAATCAAACAACTGCCTTCTAAAGATACGCCAGCAAAGAGCCCTCTTGATTTGCAGTATGTAAAAACAGCGGCAGAGCTTCTCAGGGCAACGTTTCCTTCTAAATTCCTGCAAGAGAGAAGGTTTTGCATCATGGAATCCCGGCGGGCCGGGCCCTAAGATGACGACGTGAGCAGCACTGCGCTGCATGTCCCTTCGCTCAGAAGAGAGATCTCGTCCTGTCCTTCCTTCACCGGCCTTTGTGTTTTCCTTCCTGTTCGCCTGGGCTAGTCGTGCTTAGCGTGGGCTAGAGCAAGGACAGGGCATGGGGAAGGACACATTATGTAAAACCATTATAAAAGGGTGTGCTGATACGGAGGACTGCACTGTACCGAACACACGGAAAGCGGATACTTTCCGACTTTGTCTCCCTTTCTTGAAACAGGAATGTACCTTTTAAGAGTACTAAGGACTGTGGGTTCTTCTTACACTGAGTATTTTCATAGAATTTAGAAACCTTTCTAGAAGACTGTATAGTCTGAGTTTTCAGTATTTCTACATTGCTTGAATGACCCCAAAATAGTTGTCCATTGACAGAGGGGTAAAATGCACTCTATGTACTATACACATCACTCTAGTGAAAACCTTCTATTTCAAATTTTCCATAATTCAGTCTGAAGAAAGTCTTTTTTCTTTCTTGATCAATGCTGCCTTTTATCAGCTAATTAAATTGGACTTGGCTCCTTCAGAGCTTACAGGTAAATTTCATGTTCCATCCCAGTAGATATAATGGCCTACGCTTCTGAAGTATTCAGTTTCTTGTGTTTGTTCCAGTTTCAAATTTTCTTATTTTGTCACACTGGCTGTGCTTTGCAAATTTCTTATTTCCAAACAACCTCAAACCCGCTGGGACATATATAAACCATAAACCAGTTTCGTTTCAACTGAAGCTTCCTCTTAGGGCAAAACCATGTATAATCTTTAAACCATTACTATCCAACAGCTGTCCAGAAAGTACTTTATGGTACTCACCTTCCCAGGGGCCCAACTGCCACAGTAAAATTCCCTCCAAGGGTCAGGTTACCACCTTTTGCAAAAGCTTCTACTGCTCTGTCATAATTCAAAATTATTACCAAATCTGATACCTGAAAATGAAGAGACCCATTTCTTTAAAAATAATTATGTACAAATGTCATTTAAAATATTTGCTGATTAAAACTCAAAATACATACCACACGATGTAGCAAGAATTTCAATGTAGACAGTGAAAGAAAAAGAGAGAAGAATTATTTTTATTTTGAGCAGAGGACGTAAGCCATGGCTCTTTCCACGGGTTAGCACAGCAAACACCGCTGAGCATTCACTATGCACCAGACACATTCTGGAGGGCTCCGCGCACACTCCCGGTCCTCTTGGCAGGCTTGTGATGTAGGCAATGACAGAGGTCTAGTGAGGTGACTGGACTGTCATGGTGAGAGCCGGAAGAGATCCGACAGAGGTCATCAGGAAGACTACAAGTACTCCCTTCGACTACACATGCCAAGAAAGGCTTTGAACCAAAGCCCGTCCAGTTGGGACTCAGGGCATAAGATCCAGGGCCCTCAGTGACATTTCCACACTGAAGTCCCTGGCAAGGTCACGTGTGTACACTGATAAAGAGCATGTTGTCCACTTTCTTTTAGGGGCAGAAATTCAGAATAACAGAAGGAAGCTACTTAACTATTAGTTCATGCCCCTACTGACTTAATTCTCTAAGTAAAAGTGAACATCAGAATGTGGGAATAATGTCCCAGACAAGCCAGCACAGAGGAGGTGTTCCTGGCCGTGGCACACAAGCCCAGTGAGAGCCCAGAAGCGTGGAGAGCCCTCGGAGCTGGAGGCCCGAGCCCGGTCCGGCCCCCTCCTCGAGAGACGGGTGACCAGCGGCGTTCTGACCACTCTGCATCTCTCACCTCTTCCTGCGCACACTCACTTACCCCTCTGAAGATCGAGGGTGTGTGTCACGCATACCCTAGAAAAGGAAAGGCGTACCTACTGAGGCTAAGAATTTGGGCTAAAAATCTAGCTCTTTGGGTGTGAATTCTACTTCTGCCTCTTGCACATCGTGGGATCTTAGGCAAACAATTGAGCATCTTGAAACCTTAGCTCGTTTCTCTGTTTTAAGGTGGGTATGATAACAGGAGCCACATCCGTACGTAGACTCTGCATACACGCAGGCACGTGCGGAGACACACGCATACGGTTGTTTAAAGGTTTAGCCGAAATCCTTTGTAAAGCCTGGCGTGTTCACCACAACTCAGTAAAACATGCAAAGGCCAAACAAACTGGTGTTTCAAAGATTACTTAATTCATATAGTTCTTTAACGTTTTCTAATGTTTTCAAATCAATTTTTCATGGGACCTACAGAAGATACCACCAAAAGAGACCGTGATTGAAAAGACCTAATAGAGATCCCAATATAAGTAGATTCTTTTAAAAATGCTTAATTTGAATCATTTTATGAAAAAAATACAGTTGAGTTCCACAGCACAAACTAAATACACCAGCTAACTGACCTCTAGGAAATACTTCACCGTGAGTCCTATCAACTGTTATTTCCATCTCACATGTGGACAGTTTCTAAAGACTGCAGTGTCGAATAATACAGAATTACCTAGCATTTTTAAGCAAAATTAAGTAATTTTGCCCATGATTGTGTGAGCTATCTCTTACATACATTTTCAGGTAATACATATAAAATTGTTTTGCACAGTGCTTGGTATGTACAGAGGCCGAGAGCGCACAGCTCTGGCCCCGACCATGTGAATACCTGACTGGTACTGTCCCCTCCACCTGTGGCATCACAGTATAATTAAGGGAAAACTCTAAAAGCCAGTTAAAGAAAAAAAAAAATGACCCTTTAATTTTCTGGGTCACCTCAATTCAACTCTCTCTGAAGAAGAGTAAAATGACCCTGTGTTCCTTGGTGATGTCACTAATGAGAGAACCAGGTCAAAGCTCCACAGAGGTGGGAGAGTGGCCAAGCTCTAGGGTCGTTTCCACAGCTTAGAGGAAAAGCAAACAGATTCCCTGAAAGAAAACTGGCAAGAGAGCAAGTAAACAGTGTAAGACAGACACCCGGAAATGGGATCAGCTTTCTTAGGTGGTCTGCAATGAGATGTCACTGAGTAGGATGCCAATTCTGCCGTTAAATTCAATCCTTTCATTAAAGAATGAAGCAAGCCTGATCTCCCTGTAGGAGAAGCTGGCGGAGGCGTGCTAACCCCAGATGACGCCGGGGAACAGGGTGCTGTGGCCGGGAGCCCACCCAAGAGGCTGTCATCACCAGAAGCCAAGTCACAAAATGAAACCATGGAAAGTCGGCATTTGAAGTAACCTGCAGGCCGGACAGGGCACAACCGCAGGGCTACCGCACCTGAAGGCACACTGTGTGAAGCCTGGTGCGCCCAGGACCCGAGCTCCACAGCCCGCCACGGACATCAGCGCCCTGCGAGCTCAAGCCACAGGCGGCCAAAGACAGTGCGGTCCCTGTGAGGCGTATCTGTTCCAGAGACGCGCGGAAGGTGGGAGCGGAGCAAAGGGTGGATGGGCCGAGCTCTACTCCCCATGAAGAACACAGGAGACACCGGGCAGTCCTAAGAGGGCATCTCTCCGGAAAATGAAATACGGATTCCGTCGGTGGTGAAAGGAGAACAGGAGGTAATCTCGCAAGTTCTGTGCAGTAAGTTTCAGCTGCTTTTAGAGAAAACCGCAATTGTGTGTTTCCACACTTACCTCAATTCCTACTTCGAACCCTCCGCCGAGCCCAGCTATCCCAATGGCTGAAGGCGCAGACCATTCTAACAAAAACAGAGACACAGACTTTAACATTAAAGCCCCTTGGCACAAGGGGAAAAATGCTACAATGAGAATGAACAGTGTTTCTTTTAAAAATAATGAGACTCTGGCATTTCTCCCTGCGATTTTAATATTATTTAATAAGCATATATATATATATATATATATATATATATATATGGTTAAAAGTATTTTACTGATTACAATATCAATTCACAGCAACATTTCACAGAGCGAGACTCCAAATGAAGGAATGGATCCCCAGGCAAGGAAGAGCCAACGACACCATTAAATCAGGGTACAAGACCACAGTTTGGTTTAAAGCTTTTTTTTTAAAGACTTTATTTATTTATTTGACAGAGACAGAGATCACAAGCAGGCAGAGACACAGGCAGAGAGAGAGGAGGAAGCAGACTCCCCACTGAGCAGAGAGCCCGATGCGGGACTCGATCCCAGGACCCCAAGATCATGACCTGAGCCGAAGGCAGAGGCTTCACCCACTGATCCAACCCAAGGTTTAAAGCTTTCTAAGAGCTTTCATCTACTACATTCACCTTTCTGTAGTCAAACTACTGAAAAAATTTGATTCAAGTTGAGTTTGCTTTGACTGAAAGGTGCTAAGGTCGGAATTTCTCCAGGTGGGTTTCTGTTCAGAGGTTGCACACAGACAGCACCCTCCTCCAGACCCCCGGCACCTAGTAACAAACCATGGGTGAAGTTCAAAGGGCCATCATTTCCTACAGTACGAAGCAGCTTTTTAAAGTTCCTTCACCAACTGCTACATAAATTAGGAAACTAGAGGTATATTTTTATGGCAATTACCATAGACAAATTTGTGAACGAGATACTATCTATTTCATCAAAATTCAATGGACAGAATGTTGACAAAACAACTTTAAGAAATGTGACATTGCAGGGGCACCTGGGTGGCTCAGCTGTTAAGTCTCTGCCGTCAGCTCAGGTCATGATCCTGGGGTTCTGGGATCGAGCCACGCATCACATCGGGCTCTGTGCTCAGTGGGGAGTCTGCTTCTCCCTCTCTCTCTGCCTGTGTCTCTGCCTGCTTGTGATCTCTCTGTCAAATAAATCATTAAAAAATATTTAAAAAAATGTTTGAAAGCTATTAGATATTGAGGCTCACAGACTCACAAATCCATGTCCCTTAATCTTTATAAACGTGCGTAATACATCCAATTATGGAACCCTCACGTACTAAACACATATAGCATTTGATCACTGCAACTCTCAATATTTATGTTTTACAAAATAATTGAGGTGTATAATTCTATTTTTCAGTTAGAACTTTATCATAGATTAAGAGAGCAAAAGGAGTCAAGAGAAGTTTATTATAATCACTTTTAAGGGTAACACAATAATAAACCGTTTCTATTGTAAATCTCTGAGGACAAAAACTTGTCTTTTTGTACCTAGTAGAACGAGAAATAGCCTATAAATTCAAGATTATTAAGATTTTAACAAGATAAATTTCCTTACACTTGAAAACTAAGTACAATAATTCCACTTGAATTAGGGAAAAAAATTAATTTGTTGGGGGGAGTGTGGGATCGTATAGATAAAGTACTTTTTGAAAGGCTTCTTAGCTTCCTAAACCTAATTTTGTATTCTAGATAACAGGATATTGCTTGGATATATTCAGAACTAATCTACCAGGCTTAGGGGAGTTTCAATTACAGAAATTAATGTCATATAATCCCAAAGTTGTTTTCCATTTCCTATGTTAAGAACCATCCCTGTCTGAAGACAGCCCATCTGGCCAGGATCTGGGGAATCTGCTGTTTCATCTGGGCAATTACAGATGGAGCAGCTGGCCTTCAGGACGGCAGGGAGGGAAGTAGAGGTAGAAAGGGACACCTGTGGGGCGCCTAGGTGGCTCAGTCGTTAAGTATCTGCCTTAGGCTCAGGTCATGATCCCAGGGTCCCGGGATCCAGCCCCGCATCTGGCTCCCTGCCCAGCGGGAAGCCTGCATCTCCCTCTCCCACTCCCCCTGCTTGTGTTCCCGCTCTCCCTGTGTCTCTCTGTCAAATAAATAAATCAATCAATAAATTCCTTTAAAAAAAGGCCACCTGAGGTTCTGAGAGACCCCGGAGGTTGTCAGGCTTCCCCCTCTGCAGATGGCCCCCCTGTCCACTCCCGGGGGGGAACAGCTCACAGACACTGAAGACCCTCTGAGTGGGCCTCCACTTTGTCTGGTGTGACCTGGAGGTCTCTCAGGAGAATGTGTGCCGTGCTCAAGAAGAAGGGAACTTGGTTGTTTCCATGTCATAGGCAAGGACTGAACCACGAAACGCTGGGTCACAGCTTTGGGAAGAGACTCCAACTTACCGTGGGGACACATCACAGGACACAGTGGACCTGGCCACCGAGGTTCAGTGGCCACACGCCCCACAAACTCCCAGATGTATCTACAGTCATTGTCCTACGCTCTCTTCCAGATTAAAATTAACTTACCTACACTAAAAACATCTATTAAGAGAGAAATATGTTCAATTATATGAGCAAAATGAGAATGTTAAATCAGTATAAAAAGCATTTTAGTTGGTTATGACGCATGTGCATACATTTTAAATGTTACTATAAATACCGGCTAAATCTTTGGGAATTAAGGAAAGTATGTTGTGATTTCATCTCTGACAAACCAAATGTTAGATTTCAGCCCAGAAAGTAAAACCAAATTGTCCTGATGTGCTTCCACCTTTAAAGTACAGGCTTTTAACAAAACTTTCAGGTTTTATCATTTCCTATGGGAATAGCAGAAAGGTTCCAGATGGCTCTGATCTTATCAGCTTCCAGAGAACAAAAGAAAAGTTGTACCACAAAGCTGAAAATAAGATTCATATCCAACAGCAGAAATATAGATATTGTCACATTCAGTATTTGCTCCATGGAAGAAGTACAAAATGCATGTAAGACAAAGCCAGACCTACGCCTGCAAGTCTCGTCTAGCGTTTTAAGAGGAGGAGAGAACTCGAAGCCCCCGCCTTGTGGACAGGACGTGCCAAGTGCGCACTCCAGGGTGACAGCGTTAGGAGGCTCCCTGCCAGGGGTGTCCAAAATGAAGACAGTCAACTTACTTCCATCCGGAAGACGAGCCAGCACGACCCCACTGCCTCCTCTAGCAGTTACTAGAAATCCAGCTTTTATCACCGACAAAATCGCAAGGCCCTTGGCTTTGGCGATGACGTGGGCTGCAAATGAGAGACATCAGGCAGGTGAGCGTCTGCAGTGGACTTGCCTGAGCCGACGGGCGGTAAGCAGATGGATGCACGGAAGCTCTGAGGGGCAGGACCCCAGGCTTCTCGGGACCGTCTCTGCGGCACCGGTGAGCCAAAGAACACTCAACGCGACACAGGGGCCCGATGACCCTACTGCCCCGCCCTTCCCTGTGCTGTTTCCCAGGGCCTCAGAACCAACACCCAGACATGTGCACAACCGGCAACAGATGGGATACGTGATGAGATTCTTTTAGTGGACATGTACTAGCAGGACAACTAATTTGGAAATTTCAATGAATTGAGAATGTAACTCATAAAAAACAGGTTCCTGTTTTAAAGGAAATGCGATCCATCTGGAACCAAGTACGAAGGAGAAAGCCAGCAAGGGCGTCCGCACATGGCAGAGCCTGGGTCTCCGAGCCGCACAGCTGGTTCACCTTTTACCGACACGAAAATTACATGTGAGCACAGAAAAACCAAGTGATTTGCCACTTTAGAAGAGTTTTAGCTTTCGTTCAAGTATTCAAGTACCACGTGCGTCCCAGCGCACTGAGGACAGAGTTTACACACTTGGTTACCTCACACAGAATGAGTTATCAGCACACGCGCCCCCCCAAACACTGCCCCCCGGATTCCCCCTCACAACACCACATCTCCCAATAACAAGGGAGATGGCTTGATGTCCTGTCCTTGGTCAAACATTCCACCAATAAAGCCACATCGGACCCTGTACTCAAATACAAGGAAATGCTCTTGAGGAGGCCCTAGAAAACACAACGTTTCTCGTGTCACTGTGCACACCACTTCACAACGTCAACGGCAGTCTCCGAGATAACGCGCTCACGAGCATGAAGCCTGCACGCAGACGTGTGGAGCCTCGGAGCCCAGCAGCGCACAGCAAACGAGGCTGGGCCTGCCTTCCTCCGGGATTCTGTGAGGTTCCAAGTGCACCGTATGAGGCTGGAACCTTACTGTCTGTCACGGAAGGTTATTTCTACAGCCACATGTTGGCAGAACATCCCTACAACTCACTCTCCTCTCTCAATGCCCGTACGGTCAGGACGGCCTCTATTTAGACAGAACAAAAGTAGATGGACATATTTTCAATGTCAGGTTTGTTTTTATAGATTTTCCATCCAAATTTGGGGACACTAAAATACCAATAATGCCTAAATAATTTGTGAATTAGCTTTTCGTTTACAATATAGATGCACTGATTACAGACTCCCTGGTGGAATTTTACTGCACAAATTCCTTGAGAAATAATCCATACTCCGATGTTTCTATGTTGGGAAATACAATTTACCCATAAACTGGGCTAGCAGGCTGTTTTGCTGATGCCGATACAGCTGACACAGCTGACACATATCAGAAATGTCTGCTATCTCCTGCCCAGAGTATCACCACCGAAGACTCCGTTTCTCTGGCTGAATTTTCTTCGGGCTCTAACACAGCACTTATCAAACTGGTATGTGCGGACAGATCACTGGAGGTCTTGTGAAAAATGCAGATTCTGACTCCTTGGGCCTCAGTGGTGCCTTGAGGTCCTGTGTTTTTAACAAGAACCCAGGCGATGCCCAGCGCTGGCCTAGTCTGCACGTGGGGTAGCAAGGCTCCTCGGAGCACCATCTTCATGATGGGAGTAGTAGTGTCCGGACCCAAATGATAATAATAATAATAATATTTATATAGTATTATATATTAAATATAATATTATTACAACAAATTAAACTTTTTTAACATTTAAAGTTCTGCTAAACAACTTTAAAAAAATCTGGTGTAAGAAATTAAACTAGTTTTAAAAAAAGAAGTTAAATCTGTTTTGTGATGCAGGATCCATCTCCCAGGCCCCTGATTCCCCTAAGAGGGAAAGCAGCCTGATTCCCCTAAGCAGCCTGATTCCCCTAAGCAGCCTGATTCCCCTAAGAGGGAAAGCAGCCTGAAGCAGTCCCCAAGCCGGTTTGCATAGGAATCTTTGCTCCTGGAACCACCCATAGGAATAACTGGGAGCAGCCAGTTCCCAAAAGCCCATCTCTAGCCTCTGGCCTCCTGCTTCCGCCACAATCCCGCCCAGGCCACTCTGCTCCCAGGGTGTATTCCTCAGGCTTGGGGGTGGGGGGTGGGGGTAGAGGTGCTGTTATTTTAATGATCCAAAGAATCTCACGCACAGCTGGGTTAGGAATGATTGATTCATGTCTTGTCCAACCACTACAAAACGTAAAAATACCTGACCTCAAAAAAAGAAAACCCAAAGTTAAAATTGGTTTTTGAGATTGGCTAGTGACTCTGCAAGATAAGCTTGCAAAGGCCTCAGAAACCAAGGACGATGATGGAAGTTTGGGGAAGCCCAAGTGGGCACAAGGAGGAGGCTGGAAGGGGACCTCCACAGGGGCGGAGGGTAGGGGGAGGGTGGGCGCCTCAGGAGCCCAGCCGGCAGACCAGCCAGGAGGAAAGCAGTGCTCTGCGGGCCTGCTGCCCCTGGGGCCTCCGTCTGGGTGCACCGAGCAACTAACACAATGCAACACAGAGAAACGAGAGGCACATATTTTATTTACCAGGAATGATCTTATCAGGTCCGTTTCTGGAAGTTATTTCCGTGAATTCTCTTAGAATTTTAGCAGCCTTTTTTGCTTCCGATTTCAAATTGGAAGGTATAGGATTATTCACTGAAAGATTAAAAAAGGAGACTTTAATGAAAAAAATCTAGTAAAAAGGAGTTAGAAATGTATTTATGATTTCAGTTTTTCTCACGCACAACCGAGCATTGACCAATTCCATCCTTCTAGACAAAAGAAGTGACCCGGAGACCCTCAAATTATTGTCTCATCTCTGTTTTCCTGATAACGCCAATTCACTCTGAGATTGAGAAACCCTAAATTCTCAAAACCCCAGAAATTATAAAATCCTGGGATTCTACAAGATCTTAAACAAAGTCTGGCCCAATCTCCTAATTACGTGTCTGCTCTCTGTAATTCTTAGCTCACCGCGATGCTAGTTAAAAGACATTAAAATTTGAAGAATTAACAAAAGATGTAACTTACAACTGTGTATAATAAAAAATACAAAATTTATCTGGATGCTTCGGTCAAAATACTGAACTATCTGCATAGATTCTCCTTGTGAGTAAGATCCTGAGACTCGGGAAGTGAGCGGCCACTCCTGTGTCTGCACAGCCCCAGCTTTCAGGCTCGCCCGGGTGTCCTTGAGTCACGCAAGCACGGGTTTGTCCCCCAAATGCACAGACACCCCCCCAGAGCCGAAGTCTGTGGGGACAGATCGCCCTTCTCACAGGAAAAGCGATCTGAAGAGCCAAGGAGACCACGAGGCGCCGATGTCGAGTCTGTGGCTCAGGCCATCAAATGCCTTTTTTATTGCAAAGACGGCGTTTTCAGCTCTGAAGTTCACTTGCTTTGGTTCTTTCCGTTTCTGTTCTCAATGGATGTTGGTTGCTCTTTAAATGCTTGAGCATATTTTAAAAGGTGTATTTTTATCCTTGTCTGATAATTGCATCATCTCTGCCCTTTCAGGATCTGCTTTTGACAGATTTTTCTCCTAGATATGGGTTAGATTGTCCTGCTTCTACCCACTTCTAGCAAAACCGGACGGTTGCCGGACCCGGTGGATGTGGCCGCGTGGAGTGTCCAGACTCTGTCGTCGTCCCTGGGGGCGATGCCGTGGGAGCAGGCAGTGCCGGGAGTCCCGCGTCAGCTCAGTCTTCCCAAGGCCTGCTTTTGCGAGAGGTTGGGCGCTTGTCGCATGCTGGGGACAGGAGCCCTGCAGCCAGGCGCGGTTCCCCGGGCTCTCCCCGCGTCCTCGGGGCTTCACGCGCTCGCCCCGGGATGCGGGAGCTGCAGCCCCTCCATCTCTGAACTGAAGACGGGTCACCTCCTGGCTCCCTGGTGGTAGCTCTTGGCTCCACCGCACACACGGGGATTTGTGGGGTCCCCTCGCAGAGTGCTTGAGCTCGCCCTTGCCCCGGCCCCCCGGGGCCTGCGTCTGTCTCATACAGCGCACGCAGCCCGCCCCAGCGGACATCCCGGCCCCAGCCGCCCGGGAAGGTGCCTTCAGGCAGGAAAAGAGGCGGCCTCCTGGCTCCGGCCTCCTCCGAGGTCCCAGACATGCTCACTGGGTGCCCCACTTGTGCAAGCAGACACCCGCTCTCTTTTGCCCAGTTTCTAGGGTTTACAGAAAGTGGCGGCACATTTCTCTGTCATGAACCTCCCAGCGTGCTTTTACTCGCCAAGTGACAGTAAGTATCTTTCCTTCCCTGTCAGGCCTCTTAACGCTGTTCTCTGTTTCATATTCATTTGTAAAGTAAGGAAATTAATCTTTTTCTAGAAGATAAGTCACAAATATTGATTTGCTATTTGTCATTTGTCTTTTGAATTTTCTTACGGTGGTTTTTCTTTTTTTTTTTTTTTAAGATTTTTAAGATTTTTTTAAAGATCCATTCACTTGACAGAGGGAGCACAAGCAGGGGAGCGGAGAGGGAGAAGCAGACTCGCCGCAGAGCAGGAAGCCCGCTGTGGGGCTCGAGGCCAGGACCCTGGGATCACAACCCGAGTCAAACCAGACGCTTAACGGACTGAGCCACCGAGGTGCCCCTTATGATGGTGTTTCTACTTCTGTCTTCATGAAATCAAGTTCACCTTCTCGTCTAAGTTTTACAAGCATCTCTAACTAAACGAAATGATTTCCCATATGGAAAAACAAACAAGCAAGAGAATATTGAGAAAAAGTATGTAAAAGAAGAATGAGGGGGACACGCTCTGCCGGAAGCTGGAGTGTATGGTGTCGCCTGCGTATTGTACTGTAGAGGCAAAAACAGGCGGAAAACCCAGTCTTACAAAATAGAAAATTCAGAAACTGACTCGAACATATAAAATAATTTACTACATAATAAAGACAGCACCTTAAATCATTGTAGAAAAGCTGTATTACACAATAACTGGTGATGTCTGGGGGAAATTCATCCACTTCTTCATATAACAGATGGTTGTAAACTCCAAATTCATCAGTGACTTGAAATGCCCAAAATCAAACCATGAAAGAACTAGAAATTACATGAGAATTACTTTTCAAATTCATAGTGCAAAAGGCCCAAGTATGACAAAAAAAGTCTATATTTTTAAATGATCAGAAATTATGGCATAAGCATACTGTGAGCAAAAAGGGAAACGTACACACATGCAAACACTGAGGGAAACGGCCACTCCTGCTCTGGGCACCCACCAGTACTACTGTCTGCCCGACACTCACTGACCCCTGCTGCTATTTCCATTTTCAGCTTCTGTAGATATAGCCGTTAGCTGGCAACTGTCTTCAGATAAGGCCCTAAAAGTTGGAACTGATGAATCAAAGAGACTTAAAATCTGTTAGCTTTTTATTACACTGCCAAACTGTTTCCCCAAAATACTACCCAAGTTTAACTGACTGGCACCCCAAAACACCACCCACATTTAGAACCACTGAGTATTGCCATAAAAAACTCCACTGTTATGGCTGACACTGGGAAAGGCAAAGTCCGTACATCAGAAAAACAGGATGACAAATTTTATTTGAATTTATCTGAATACTAGCGAATTTTTCTTTTGTTTTATTATATTTCCTGTTTCACATATTTTCTGTTCATATACTTTTTCTGGTTCCATACTCCTTTTGCCCATAATTTTAATCATGTTGTAAGTCTATGTCTCAACTTGTTTTAAAAAAATTATTTAGAGTTTTCAGCATTTGTTTTTATTTATATGGCAATATTTCTCTGGGTTTTCTACTGTTTTCTTCTTTCTACTACTGTGACTAAAGGCCTTGATTAAAAACAAAAACAAAAATAAAACTGATACAGCCAATATTCCACGTTCTCTACCCGAGCTTCTATTTTACATTAAATATTTGGTCCATCTCAAACTTACACTGGCATAGGATAGGAAGAACCTCATATTTTTTACATACACAACTTACTGAATAATCCACAGCACTTAAAAATGTCACCTTCATGACAAAAGCAAGGAAAATATATTCATATATGTACTCACATATTTAAAAATATATGACAGAGATGACATGGTAGTTTAATAAATTATTCTGGAACTGGTCATTCAAATAAAACCAAAATAAATTTAGATTATAATATCGCATCATACACAAAAAAATTCAATACCTGATTGCCTTAATACTAAAGGCAAAGTTTAATACTTTTAAAATAAAAGTAACGGAAAATATCTTTATTATCTGGGCAATGGAGGGTTGCCCTAAACAATGCACAACAGTAATAGGAAACTACAGATACATTCAGCTACAGTAAAGTCAAGAAAAGGTGTGTCAACATACATTTGAAAATACAATACAAGGGAGAGGCCGGAAGAGATCTGTCATACAAATAAAGGGCGGCTATCTACGGTTCAGAATGCAGAGAGATCTTTAAAAATCAGTAAAAACACACAGAGCACAACGGAAAACTGGGCACAGTCAGTGTTCAATCAGCTGATTCACAGAAGAGGGAAACTCTGGGGCCGGCAACCACCTGAAAAGCTGGACGTGCCCCGTTAAGGCCACCGCGAGTCACCTGTGCTCATTTCCTGGGTCAGCGGACGGTCTGCCGGTGCATGTGCGGGTCCTGACAGGAGGAGGAGGGCCCCAGGGAGGACGGCAGGTGGGGCCATCCCTACAACCCGCCTACTTCACTCCCCGCTGAAGTCACCCGTAAAGGTCCCCAGGTGTGCTCACTGAGGCCGTGGTGAGTTGAATGCTGGTCCCCAAATTCGTGTCCACCTGAACCCCGAGAATGGGACCTTGTGCGGAAAAAGGGTCTTTGCAGGTGTAACGAAGGTCCCAAGGGGAGCTCATCCTGGGCTACCTGGGTGGGTGGACCCGAATCCAGAGATGAGTTTCCTTGTGGGACACAGAGGAGGGAGGACAGCGGAGCCAGCGGCCGTGGAGCACCTACAGGCCCCGCAAGCCCGAGAGCCCAGGAGAAGGGGCCCTGCAGGCCTAGGAGGGGGTTGGCCCTGCACACAGCGGATCAGTTCCCGCCAGTGTGCAGTGCCTGGAACCAGCACCACACGTGCAGAGGGGTCGCTGAGGCAGTGCTCCCCCGAGCAAACAAAGAAGAACACATAGAAACACACACATTCAAGGAAGGAGACGATTTCCCAAGGAGAGGCTGAATCAATACGGTCCGGTGTGGCCCTCAAGACCGTTCTCCACAGATACCGACCGACTGGCAGACACGCGCCAGCGCGGGAAAGTAGGAACAACAGAAGGAAAAACAGCTGCACGAAGACATACGGAGTATCGTGACATTCACGGCAACATTTTGAGGCATGAACAAAAATAAGAATATGTTTTATATAAAATATAGAATGTATAACAAAATACATATATTTGTGTGTAAAATTTATGTATAAAATATACATATGTATAATCGAAGTATAATGCTATTGGATTCGGGGTTGGGGTGGTGCTGGGGAAGGCTTCTGGAGGGGGCTTGCTTGAGGCTTGTACTTTTCTCCCTTCACTGTGTAGTGGGCCGTGCGCATTAATTATGTTATCCTCAATAGTCCCTTGTGGATCTGAAATATTGTATAATGAAGACTGGTCGGCAGAAGCTGAATATTATGTAATTAAGTATTTGCTATATTAGTGGCACCTTATGACCCCTGCTGTAAACATTTATATTACGGATAATGACCCCATAAGTTGTCTATCATTTCGAATCTGACCTCGCAGGGCCAGCAACATTCGTTGCATAAAGAGGCATGGAAAAGCAGAAACTGTACGCTAACCGTTTACACACTCTTGTGCATACACAGAGACCCCACCCCTGGCCCCGCACACATAGGCAAACAGGCATGAACAGAATTCCAAGGGGAGGAGTGGGTGGGAGGCTGCACACTAAACACTTTTCTGTTATGGTTTGCATTTGGATGACACAGATAGTTCTGGAATCTGAATTTTTAGGAGCTAACAGAGAGTTACTCCTCATCTTCTCAGTCATGTACTTATTTAGAAATGAAACTATCCCGTCTTCACGACGGTACTGAGATACCGAAAGCTGACAGTCTTTTGGGACTGCTCCTTTTATTGGCAATGGTTCCTTCTAAGCACAGAGATGAACACAGAAAAATCTTCGGCAGCATGTAATTTTTGTACAGGGAAGCAATCTTAAGACAGCCGTTCAAAATTATGTCAACTTGCTAGCGACCTTTAAATCTGTCCTATTATTAATGCTTTGATTGTACAGTTTGGATTTAGAGAGTCTCAGAAAAAATACAAACTAGAAAAAGTCCAATTTCCATAGTTATAAAGACATTTGGGCCTTTCAAGTCCATTTTATGGAGGTAGTTTTTAGCCATGACTCCAGCTGACACACTAATGACATACAACTGTTTTATTCCCCGGGACCTATAAAATACATATACGGGAAGGGGCGTTTCCAGCCTCCAGTTTTCCACATCGCCAGCGCAGGACGGGCCAGCGGATAGGAGTTAAAAGCCACGGGGTAGGCACGCACTGTGATGGCTGAAGAGGAGAGGGGCGTGACTCGGGAGTCCTAACCGCAGGGTGGCCTGCGCCTAAGGTTCACGCCCCGCTGTCACTCGCATTACAACCGGATGGGGCGTCTGAGTTCCTCACTCCTGTGCTGCCGGAGACGGGGCAGCTCGGCGCCCCTTCGTGGGATGGACCAGCGGCGCCCAGAGGTTCCACGTCGCAGGCTGGGTGGCTGGGCCGGCCGCCCGCCCACGCGAGTACTCCTGTCCCGGCCGCACTTCTCTCCATCCTCCCTCTCCTGTCGCTATCGCAGCCCCGAGGGGGACGGGCAGGAGGTCCCCGGGTCAGCGCCCGGGGAGAGCGGCCCGGACCCAACACGCACACTGGACTGCGGTCCCTGAAGGAGACTGGCTCTTGCTGGGCTAAGTGACTGAGATCTGGAGGCTTTTTACCGCAGCCAGTATCACCCTAATCACCGCGTTTGCAGCATCACTTCTGCTCTCTGAGGAAGAAGACGGTGGGGAAGTACCTGTGACTTTCATTCTCGGACCTGCGATTCGGCTTGTCCTGCATCCGTGCTGTCCGGTTCACTGTCTGCAGAGGCGGGAACGTGGGCACCGACACCGAGTGCGACCCCGCCGCTGCTAACGCTCTCGGTCACGGGCTTCCTCACACACTAGTGCAAGTCCTTCTAAGAGGAGCCAAGCAGCAGCTTTGACTATTAAACGTAAAACGTTTAAAACGATGCACCTTCTCCACACCAACGCCTCTCAGTGTGTCCCGAAAGCGACGGGGAGATCTAGGGCCCTACCCCGTGCTGTCCTCGGCGCGTGAGCTCCGCGGCAACCCCCCCCCCCCCCCCCTCCAGAGCTGGAGCTCCACCGGGGCGAGCCAGGAGGCAGAACGGGAACAGCAGGTTGGCAGGGCGGTCGTTGGTGAGAGTGACTCACCCTGGATGGCGCCCAGGGCCGAGGGAGCGCTCAGCAAGGACGGGTTTGGAAGAGGTGCACACTCCTTGGAGAGGACGGCCACGTTCTCCCAGGCTGGACCTGCTCAGGGGCTGGTGGGCCACCCGCTGGGGGTCGGCCGTCGGCAGCCAGTGGCGCGGGCCTGTGGTTGGCATCTGGGTGCCGGCAGGAGCTGTGGAGCTCTGGTTTCTGAGTACAGGGGCCTCTCCTGGACCTGCGGCTGGGTGGGCTCTACCAGCATCCTCTCGCCACACGGTTGACCCCTTTCGGTCTCTGGCGATGTCCCTCCCATGGTTACTACTGGGGAAGGTTGTCCCTGTGCCTGCCTGAAAGGAGTCATCCTCTAAGGGCTGCTGCTGATCCCGGAGCCCACACTGAAGGGCACCCTGGGAGCTGAGGGGCAGGAAGTGGGAAAGGGACCCCCCACCCCAGGGTCGGCCAACGGTGGCCCTGGGCCAAGTCCAGCCACCATCTATTCACCTATGGGCTGGGAGGTAAGAAGATTTTTTTACATTTTTAACAGCTAAACAAATTAAATCAAAAGGATAATAATATTTTGAGTGAAAACACATTCTCACGGATGTAACCGGTAAGATCAGTTCTGGCTGAACATGCGTGATTTCCTTTGATGAGAAGGAACATTAACTTTGAACCTCAAGTAGCAACATGCTCTCCCACATGATCACATCGGACTCCTCACAAGACTGGCATTACAAAGAAAATTTCTCAATCACTATACTTCACTTTTTATCAACTAAAAAAACTGGTCATTGTTTTCTGTCTTGTTGTCGAAGTGTCTACATATAACCTCAAATTTTGTTTCTTGGCCTGTTTACCCTAATATATGTACTATCCGGCCCTTTAAGGAAAACCATGGCCAACCTGTGGCCTCCAGAGATGTAACTCATTCTTCAAGACCAACTTAAAATGCTGCTTCTAAGTGAAACCATTCCGCACACCCCTCGGATCACGGAGCTGCTGCTGGGGCTGAGCGCGCGGACAGGCCATCGAGCAGGAACGCAGCGGTGGGTCGACGAGGCAGCCTTCCGTCTCCTGCTGCCTCCGGGGCTGACCTTCCTGGGGCTGCGGAGCTTCTCCACCGGGGCTCCCGCCAACCAGGCAGTGTCCTGCAGAGCCCAGGGACAAACCTGCCCCTGGGTCTGGTTTCTGGGTTCTCACAAGGACCCAGCAGCCACCATGGCTGCTGGCACGGCCTTGACCCACCCGCAGGAAAGAGTGAAGAGCCAGGGGCCAGGCCTCCTCCGCGGTCTCTCACCAGGGTCCCCTTGTCCCCCGGCCCCCACCCTTTTCCTCCTCTTCACCACCAGCCTGGCCCAAAACATGGCCAGTTCTCGTGGCGGCTACCCCAAGCCTCCTGCCTGGTGTCTTGGTTCCTCGTCCTGAACCCTATGGTCACTTCTCCACAGAAATGTTCCATTTAAGTGATAGCTCAGAGAACAGCACCCCACTGCTTACCTCCGAGTTTTCCCATCATCTTTAGTCTGCACCACAGCCTACATCCTTACGCTGCAGGTCAACCACACACATCTGTCTGCACCTGTATCTGTCGCATCTGTCAATCAGGGGCTCCTGTCTGTCTGTATCTACATATCTACCTGTCCGCCCTGTCATCCGTCTGCTATCGCAGTCTTTCTTGTACGTCTCCTCCGCAACAAGGCAAGCGCGTGGGGTAAGTACTCTGACTACCTCACTACCTGTGACATCTCCAGCACACGCCATAAAGACACACAGTAAAGCGGGCGACTCTTGGGAGCCAGAAGGCCTGGTCGAGGGCATTGCCCCGCTAGGTTAGGGTTTGACCTGATGCAGGCCTAATACTGCCGAGGGCCGGACCGCCGGCAGATAAGCATGGCCTGATAGTCTCTTGCCTTTTCCTCTCATCCCCGCGTCTCTCTCAAACAAAGAGCCCCTTGCTAATCAACCGCAAACATCTCTCGGGCATGCGGGCGGAGCAGCCTCAAGGAGGTGAATTACTCTGCACCTCGGACGCTGGAGAACTTTAGATGCGCACCGCGACAGACAGTTTCCTCCCTGGGCTGATGTCTATCCAAGGCCTCATAGCCAAGCTACTGATACACACCCTGCCTGCTGCAAAGGGAAGGCCTTTTCGTCCCTACTTCTCTCCTACATACTTAGCTTCTCCAGATAGCTTCTCATTTTCCATTAACCTATACCCTGTTTTCCTGAAGACCCCAGAATAAGTTACCAAAAAGCACATATTGTGCTACCTCCCATGGCTTTCTGAGGGACATGATTACTCAAGAAGCAAGACCCTGTCCCCTATCACTGGCGCCAGCCTGTACCCATTATAGCTTAACTAGAATAACACATGCTGAACAAAGAGAAATTGTCTGATGAGTGCTTGAGTCCTTTGATGTCCTTTGCACGAATGTAGCCCCCTGCCCCAAGTAAGCTGCCTAAGTAAGACGCTCACTGAGGGGCAATAAACCGGAGATGCCTGACTACTGACCAGAACTCACTGTCTGGCCTCTCATTCCTCTCGCCGACACTGCCCCTCCCTTGGGACACCTGGACCTGCCGAGGCTGGACACCGACACCCGACACGTGTTAACTGCATAAAGTATTTGTACAGCTTTTGGGAATTAGAGGCCAAATCCCTGTGAGGACTAGACGGAGTTCATATACATACAAAATCCAATGGATTTAGAAAAAAAAATGTGGTGAGCAATAAAACATTTCTCTGCCTCTTAGATGTTATAATATTTCCCAGACCTCATGAGAGATGAGGGCCAGAGGGAAGCAAGGGACAAGTTCATGGTGCAGTGCCTTCAAGTAGCCCTTCCCACATCCTCTAAAGAAAGGGAGGACGAGAACAGGGAAGGAAACCCAAGGGGGTCTGATGGCCATGAGACCAGGGCTGCAGCCCCCTGCATGCTCAGGGCCAACAGGGCTCACCCCATGAAGCTCCTGCCAGCCCAGGAGGCACGGGAGGGCCGGCAGTCCTGTCCGCAGGAGGACACTGCACTCTCCTCTCGGCCGGGACTGTCAGAGCCTTGCGCGTACAGCAAGGGGCAGCTCAGTAGCATCTCCAGGGGCAGTAGCACCTGAAGATCCAAAGCAAATCTGAGTGGGCAGTGCTAGCCCAGACCTGGCATTGGCCTGAAACACGACTACCTCCAGGGAGAAGGCAGAGACACAAATCGGACAGAAAACCAGGGCTCAAGACACGTTTTCATATTTTCAGCACTTGAGTTTGTGATCTGAAGCTCACACCCACCCAACTGTCTTCTCTTCCTACTTCCTTTGTGCTCCCAACTTTTTCTTTCTGCACCACTAAACTACGAGCCTCACGGGCCAGAAGCAGGAGGTTGACTGATCTGTGCCTCGTGCATATGTCTGGGCGCTCACGACAACTTCCTGAATTGGATTAGCAAACTGGGGCAGAAATGTGTTCCTGCTCCTTCTGAATGCCTCTGTCTCATTTCAGAACCGGCACAGTTCGCC
This sequence comes from Lontra canadensis, assembly GCF_010015895.1. Lineage (NCBI taxonomy): Eukaryota > Metazoa > Chordata > Mammalia > Carnivora > Mustelidae > Lontra > Lontra canadensis. The sequence continues at coordinate 180,642 of NW_022631026.1, forward strand.
TCTTTCACGGACGCCAACCCTGGAATGGAGCAGGTGACCCAAGTGTGCAAATTAGAACAAATCTTGGGCCACAGCAGAGCTTCAAACCAAAGCTGACCCGTCAGCATCTCACCAAGGGCTTGTGCGGAGCTGCTGGAATTCCTCTTCCAGGCACTTCCCTTTGGACTTGCTCCAAGATTTTGTCACCACAAGGGGAGAGCCTGAGAGCACAGCCATGCAAAAGGACATTGCCCCAGAGCTGCAGAGAGAATGGGGGCTCTGCTGGCCCGGTTGGAGCCCAGGACTAGGGAACAGCTAAAGCCACAGCAGCTCGGGACTGCCCAGTCACTTGGCCCATCACGTTTTCCCTTTCTGCTAAAGCCAATTTGGATCAGATTTTCTGACACATGCAACTAAAACTTGGTAAATAGTACATAAATCTTATCCCCAGAAGACTTTCTGCTGTGAACCCTATCAAGCAAGCAGAACTGAGCCAGTCAAGTAAGCAAATTCCACAGTTGAGAGCTGCTATTGCAAACATCCTGCTGTGGGGAAAGGTCGCAGCCTTTTTTGTAAACACGGAAAGGGGGCTATGGGACTTGGGAATTCAGATCTCGCTTGCAGGGCCTGTACACCACAGAGTGGGTCTCTAAGCCCTGTACACTGGGGGCTCAGCAGCCTGGTCACGGCCCGGATGCCTTCGGGTTCAGCTGAACTACACGAGACTCCAGATATTTTGTTTTAGCACAGACTTTATTAAATTTCTGATGAAGTCATATTGCCTGGTCATAGTTACGTATAGTGAATCTCTCTTTCAGAGTCAACAAATAACAATAACAATTTAGACATAACCCTCCGTTCCTGTCCTCAGCATCAAATCATGGCCCACCCACCTCTCTCCTGTGCCATAAGGGATACAGAGCACCATCTGCTCAGGAGGTTGGCATCAATCTGACGCTGAAGTTATGAAAATACAGGTCATTACTAAATAGGCCTTTTAACTTTTAAATCATAGTTAGCATCCGAACATTCATGAAAGTTTTGAGTCTCTTGAATCCCAAGGCGAAGCCAATTCTCTAAGAATACTCAAGTTTCCTCCTGAGAGAGAATGGCTGCCAACCTTGAGCTAAGAAACTTAGCTTAAAATTTTCTTTAAAAAGTGATTAAAACAGGGCGCCTGGGTGGCTCAGTGGGTTAAAGCCTCTGCCTTGGGCTCAGGTCATGATCTCAGGGTCCTGGAACTGACAAGTTGGGCGTTGGGCTCTCTGCTCAGTGGGGAGCCTGCTTCCTCCCTCTCTCTCTGCCTGCTGCTCTGCCTGCTTGTGATCTCTGTCAAATAAATAAATAAAATCTTAAAAAAAAAGTGATTAAAACATCTGAAAATGTCCTTAATAAGACAATTTTATTTTAAATTAAGTTTCTAAAATACTGGGAAGAAAATTTTTACTTTGGAAACCTCAAAAGCTTGAAAGGAGCTTAAGCTGTGGAAATGATTTACATATTAATCATGGGCAATAAACTAGGGGCTGGGTCACTGGGGCCAACTTGCCACCTGGGGAGAGAAACTGACCATGGTTAAGCACCCCACACCCACTTCTCAAGGTCAGGGTTCCCCTGATTTTCCTTCATATCAACAAGTACCAACAATGCTATGAGAGAGGCACCTACAGAAAAAGGTTCGAAGTTTAGAAAAGGTTTTCCAAATGCCCATTAATTAGATATTGACCAAAATATTAAGCCTTATAACTTACATGAAATAAAGGTTAATTCACTGAATTGATAAAACCCTAACCAAAATCAAAGGAACTAGAATGCTGCTAAGGAAATATACAGAATAATTAGATTAATTTTTTTCAAAGGAAACTTCATACATCTACGTAATTTTTAAGAAGGCTTTGGCATATCGCCCTTAGCTCAGAAGCCTTATTACAACATTACCGTCCTGAATGCCCCTGCCACTGCCCGACAACTAGGGACATTGTTTCTCAAGCGGATTCTGAGCTTTCTGTGGCCTTGGTTAAACTACTTCCTTTGACTCAAGGGGACAGAACTTGTCAGTTCCAGAAATCAAATCCAGTCTCTCTGGTCACATCAGCAGCCTTCCTAGTCCATACTTTAAAGTGTCCATAGTTTTGTATGTCCACACTTTTGGCCGTTTGAACCCCAAACATTGGTGTACCGTGCGATTCTGTCCTCCCCCTGACCCCAGGCTGCAGATGTGGGACAGAGAGGATGTAGCTTTCAGCCTAAGGAGACTCTCGATTGACACCCACTTCATCTTTCCTCAAACTGAAGCGCGACCCTGGCTCACAGCGGACCCCATGCACGCGCCACGCCCGTCTGATCACCAGGTATAAACAATGGACTCTTCTCCAAGAAAACAGAACGTGTGCTGGGCTTCGGTTTTAAATTGCATAGGATTGTGTCTTATCCTGACACATTCGCAAACAAGGCAGCGGGTCGAAGGACGACTGCGACCAGAGCCCAGCGGCACAGCCGCCCACCCACGCCAGCTCCCCCGGAGCGCACGTTCTACTCAGCGGCCCGCGGGCACCAGATCGCTCCGGACCAGCACAGACTGACCCGTGTTTTCTCGTCTCACACAAGCTGAGGGTTAGGGTTAGGGTTCGTGTTTTCTCTTGACAGAAAGTTTGTTCAGACTGACACTCGCGAACCCAACAGCCGGTTCTCCGTCGGTAAACAAGGCGGCTGGACTAAGTCGCGGTCACTCCGGCTGCCCTCACGTCCAGCACAGCCATCGGCGAACACCCCGCGGAGGGCACCGCGCCGGTCATCACGCGCAGCCCCACAGGGAGGGAGGCTCCGGGACACCGGCTTTGTCTGGAGGGCGCAGACCTAACTGACCTCCTAACTCACGGCTCATCGGGGACCCCAGGCCTCCACGACAACAGTCCCGAGGACGAGAAGGCAGGACACGCGTGTCCCGGAGGCAGAAGAAAACCTGGAAACCCCGTCCCCTCCCGGCAGAACGTCCCGGGCCCATCTGACCCGGGCTCCCGGGGGCAGGGGCCGGGTCTGGGTCCTTCGATCCCACGCAGCCCGGCGGCGGCTGGACCACGTGGAAACGCAGGTGGAAACGCAGGTGGAAACGGAGAGAAACGTCCGCAGCGGCAGGTGCGCCTCAGGTCCCGGCGGCCACGCCCGTCCCCGCGCGCCCGTCGCGCGTTCCAGCCCGGAGAAGGCGCCGCAGCACCGACAGCCCCGCCGTCCCGGGCGCCCGAGCGGCCACCCCGCCCGCCCCTTGTGCCCCCGTAGGCTGTCCACTCCCAGGGATCCCCCACGGCCTGGTCGGTCCCCGCCCGCGGTCCGGCGCGCCCGCCTCGCCGCGTCCCTCCCCGAAACCGACGGGGAAAGACGGTCTCGGACATCGACGGTCACGAGCGAGAGTCCAGTCCGTGAGCCGCAGCGGCCGCGTCCGGGGCGGGGGCCGGTCACTCCCGTCCGGGGCGACCTGCGAGCCGACGCGCGTCCCAGACGCATCCCGGCCCCCGCCCTCTCGCGCAGACCGCCGGCCCCGGGGCCCGGCTCCACGGGGAAGGGGCGACCCCAGTCCAGGGGGCCGCCGGCCTCGCCCACACCCGTACTCACTGGCGACCCCGAACCGGTGCCCTCGGCGCCGCGACCGCGCACAACCGCCGCCGACAGGAAGGGCTGCGCGCTGGGCCCGCCCCCCCGAGGCAGGGCGGCGCGGGCGGGGCGCACCTGGGCAGGTGAGGGGGCGGGTGAGGCGACGCAGTCCGGCCCTGAGCGCGCGTCCCGGAACTGGGCCCAGGCGGGCCGACGCCGCCCCGAGCGGACCGCTGCGGGCGGGAGGCCGGCGGGGCTCTCGGGGCGCGGGCGGGCTCCGCTCACCCCCGGTTCGCGGTGTGGGGGGACGGGGGACAGTCCTGACCCTCGGGCACCCGCCCGGGGGCCTGCCCTCGGGGACGCGTTAGCAGCCCCGCGCACCCCCACCGCGGGCTCCGGGCGCCCTCCCCCGCCCTCAGGTGACCCGAGTCCAACCCCCACTGGGCCCGCCCCCTTCCAGGTGACTCACGGCCCCGCCCCCAATCCGACACTCTCCTCGAAGACCCTCCATCTCTCCAAGGCCCCTCCTCCCACCCCCGACCCTTTGCCCCGCCCCTACACCGCCCCTCCCCCGGGCGCCCCTTGGGTCCTCCTGAGGACCGCGGTCCCCCAAGCCTCAGTACTGCGCAGGCGCAAGGCCCGGACGCGCGCCCGGAAGAAGCGCGGGGGCCGTAGTGCGCAGGCGCGGGGGCGGGTCGCTCGAGGTGCGCATGCGTCGCGCAGGAAACGTGCCGACGCACTCCGTGGGCGCCTGGGTGTGCGCGCGGGAAGATGGCTGAGCCGGTGCCGAAGTCGGTGCTGTTCGTGTGTCTGGGTGAGACCGCGCTGGCCCAGCCCCGCTCCGGCTTCCCCAGACGCTCGGGCCGTGTCTCATGGGTCTTGGGCTGCGCCGCTGGGCCAGGGACGGTGATTGGGAGGAGGCCTGGGACGGGGAAACCGGAGGGTGGGCTGGAGCGCCCCGGCTCTCCCCGCCCCGCGCACCTGCCGGCGGCCCTCCGAGCCGGGCCGAGCCGGGCGAGCTTCTCCCTCCCCTGCCCGTTTGCGGGCGGGGGTCCTCTCACCCGCTCGGCCCCGTCCGAGCCGGTGCCTCTCAGCGGCGCAGTCCTGTGCCGGCGGGTCCCCGTCACCGCAGCCTGCTCACCTCGCCGCCCTCAGCCGCGGCTCCGATCCCGCAAGCCGGGGTCCTTCGCACTGCACCCGCCGAGCACCCTGTTTCTCCTTCCTCGAGCGGACCGAGGCCGCGGGGCCGGCGCGTGCCCGCAGACCCATCGCAGCCTGGGCTCGCTGGCTCGTTCACTTGATCCCTGCCTGCAGACGGCGTGAGCTCCGGCAGCCGGGACGGCGAGGAGTCTGGACCTCTCGGCTGTAAAAGCCGATCCAGGGGACCCGGTTCTCCAGGTGTCTGTGTCACGGGACGCGTGCCGCCGTCCACATTAGAACTCACTTTCCCTTCGGGTTCGGGATTCTCTTTGCAGTGGCGCCGCGGGGTTGTACTTCTCAGTCAGTGTTTGCGCCCTGTCCCCTTGACCTCCGGAGAGGAAGGCCTGGGTCATCAGTAGTCCAGTTCCTTAATGTCTTCTGATGAGGCTGCATTTCCCGTGCACCCAAGTGTCCCTTCCTTTCTGTGCTGGCCCCTTGGAGAAGAGGACGCGAGTCTGCCCATTTGTTGACGCTTCCTCTCCACTACCCTTCCCTGCCCGTGCCTTGTGATTTCTGTGTCGCAGCAGTTCAGGGGCTTAACGCACCTCTGTGTAGTTGTTTCTGGGCATCCGTATTGCGTTTTCCTCGGGAAGACTTTCCCTAGGGGTAGAGCCAAATACTCTCTTCTTTGCTTTTCCCAGATCCTCTGAGTGGAAGTAGTTCACCTATAACCCTTTGTAGACCCCTTTCATTATATGACTTTTGTTAAATTACTTGATAGCCTCGTGGGATCACACCTGGGTTTAGCCCTCTTGAGGGCAGTAACTGTGGCTTATTTTTCTGCATTTCCAGTTTGAAGACAATTTGTGACGACAAGTAGGTATTTGCAGAATTGAATTTTTGTCAGGGGAAAAAGAAAAAGGGCCACCTCGCTTCACTTTGGTGGTGGGCATCAATGGATTTTTAAGCTCTCCACTGAAGACTGACTCCCGGGATCAACAGATCGGTTAAGTGGCTGTTCCGCTCATGTTGGGCGTCTAACAGGAGTCCATTGCCTTGTTTGTTTTACTTAGTGTTGTCGTTTATGCGGACATAATGCTCGTGGTGGTTGTTAATGGGGATGTGTACCGTGTATAATGTGTATTTATCTTCCGCACCATTTTTTTTCTTTTTAAGCAACTGCTGTATTACCAGGTACTCTTCTGAGTGCTGGGGATGGGTAGTGAGCAGAACAGGAGTTCCTGCCTCCCACAGCTCACGATCTGTCTCCCACAGCCGAGCCCTTGGTTACTCACTAAGCTGGTGGTGTGTCTCGAACAGTAGAGCAGGGGAGGGAGTGGGAGTGGAACGCACTTTTAAGTAGAGCGGTCAGGGATGGCCTTACCTACCAGGCGACGTTTGGGCAAAGACTTGAGAGTTGAGAAAGCAAGCCTCGGGTCTTTGGAAAAGTGTCCAGGACTCAGAAGAACGCGGGTGAACGGTTTTGAATGAGAGTGCTGATCCGCTTCATATTGGCAGGGAAACCGCTGTGGCCTGGCCTAGAGACCCAGTAGCCTTTTTCAGCCGGACCTTTCTTCTTACCCGAACTCGAAGGTAGTTTGAGTGACCGTTTTGTCGATGCCACCGTAAATACATAACTAGAACTGTTCTGGGTGCATAGGGAAGCTGCTTCCTTACGTAAAAACGAACACTCTGGGGCAGGAGTCTGTGAACTCCTTGTGCAAAGAACCAGGAAGTAAGTGTTTGGTGCTTTGCGAAAGCAGACCTAGACAAAACCTAAACAGTCCCTCGGGACTGTCCCGGTAGACTTCACGTGTGGGCGCTGCAGTTTGAATTCTGTGGGATTTTCTCATGTCACAAGATGTTCTTCTACTTGTATGTTTTTTCAACTGTTTGGAAGGTAAGAATCATTTTTGCTTCCGTGGGCCGTACCCAGAGGTGGTGAGCGTGCATCATCGTTTCCAGATGCTGTTCTAGGGCCCGTGGAGGACATGTCTGGTGAGTCCCCACAAGGGCTTGGGCGTACTTGAAGGAGATAAACCACCAGGGGATGAAGCCACTGAGCCGTGGGGGGGGGGGGGGCACTCAGAAAGACGTGTTCAGCTGCTATGTTGAGATTAGAGAGGGCAGGGGTGAGGCCAGGGAGCAGAGGAGTGTGTGCTGGGTCCGAGAGGGCATCTCCGGTGGAAGTGCTGAGTGGTCCCATGTTGGGCAGGTGTGAGGGGTCCATGAATGCCGTTTCTCACGATACCCTGTAGACACAGAGAGCAGTAAGAAGGGTGTATTTTTGAAATGAAAAAAAAGTTATTCCTTCAAAGCATTTATTTGGGCTCTTTTCACACTGAAGAGTAGAGAGGAGTTTCAGATGTTTTCCTTCAGTAGGGCTAGTGGCAGGAAAGAGCTGCACTCCTTATTTTGGCAAGATTGCTGGAAGCGTGCCGTGGTTGTGCCGTAGAGACGTTGTTGAAGGCTCTGGTGTCTGTGCCACAGCCAGCGCGGTTGGACGTGGTAACCGCGAGTGCTGCCAGTTCACCCGGTACTTACTTATGCTTCAGATGTGCTGCACATTGTGGGGTAAGAGACACAGCCCCGGCCCTTGGAGAATTTAGTTTTGTCCCTTTGTGAGGCTCAGGTACTGAGTACGTATCAGGCTGCCTGATACGGAAGAAACAAACTGAGACTTAACAGATTGAGCTTTTTTCTAAAGAAATGTGAAGATGACATTTTAAGGTTTTAGAACTTTTCCAAAGGTGGAAACTGAATTACTGTGTTTTACTATGAGCTCTGTTTTTAAATAGTGCATTAATTTGGTGATACCAACTTTTGAAAACAAGAGATCAAGTTACAAGGAAGGAGGATTCTGCTTATTTTATAAGTAGTATCACTTCTAATTTTTATAGTAGTAATTTTTTTTTCCATCTCTACTTAAACATACATCTTGCTGTAGGTATAACTATCTGGGAAAAAATATTTATCTGAATGAATATGCCTTGACTTTAAGGCAGTAAATAAACCTAGTTTTTGTTTTGTGGGGAAAGCTGTTATTTTGCAGTTAATAATTATTTTTAAAGGGATGAGACTAGTTTTATTATATCTTTAGGTGTGAGATTGTAAGTGTTTTTTCTGGAGTTTTAAAATAATAACCGCAGGGCACCTGGGGGGCTCGGTGGGTTAAGCCTTTGCCTTCAGCTCAGGTCATGATCTCAGGGTCCTGGGATCGAGCCCCACGTCGGGCTCTCTGCTCCGCGGGGAGCCTGCTTCCTCCTCTCTCTCTGCCTGCCTCTCTGCCTACTTGTGATCTCGCTCTCTCTGTCAGATAAATAAAATCTTAAAAAAAAAAAAGGTAAAATAATAACCGTTGTCTTAAACTGAACAGAGTGGTTGCAGATAAAAGTATTCCCAGGGTGTATGGCGACAGATAAGAGTTACACATCTGTTGGAGCCTTTCAGTAATGAACGTAGCGGGGATGATAATACTTATTTTAAAAAAACTAAGCAGAAGTTCAGAATGTGGTAGGAAGAAACTTGACAATACAAACGAGCTTATAGAGGACGTTGGGGATTAATTCCCATCCGTTTCATGGTTGAGTGGTTGACAGACTCACTGCTGTGGAAACCACAGTCTCTGTGGGGAAGAAAAGTCCTTTATAGATACTTTATAAGGCCCAAGACTAACGTGGAAACGGAAGAGGAGAGCAGTAGAGTCAGCGTCGGGTTCATGTAGCAGCGCGTCAGTCGGGTCTCAGCCCGGCGGGAGGCCCAGTTCCACATGCGTATCAGAAGCCCTGAGATTCTAGCGTGAGTCAAGAGTGACCCGTGTCTTAACTCAGCTCGCGTCTCTTCCTGGTGTTACCTGTGTCGGCCTCTGGAGGCTGTCCACCTGTGACTCCAGGCTCTCCAGCCCTGCAGCGACCCTACCTTGTGGTCTCTTCAGACCTTGCCCTGTGCTGGGCTTCTGCGCCGTCCTGCCCAGTGCTGGACATTCCCTTCCCCCTGGGCCCTCTGAGTGCACGTTCCTCTAACCCAGACCCACCAGCACACAGTCATCGCTTATTCCCACAACCCCCTAACTTAAATGTCCAGCAGAATCCTCTCCCTAAGAGATCAAGTCCAATCTTCCCTTTTTTTCTGATGAGGAATTTTCTCATTACCTTGTTTCTGCTTTTAGCATGATTCCTTAGGGTAATGGGAGTGTTTTGTTACTCCAGGAGGTCTGTACGTAGCTCATGCGTGGAGGGTGAGGCAGGGTGGGGTCTGTGAGCCCCACGCTGGGGACGGGGGAGCTGGAGAGTTAGTTCAGCTGCAGACCCATCATTCCCTCACTCACGCCTGCCTAAGGAAGCTCAGTGAACCCTTGGCACTGGGGCTCTGGGGAGCGTCCTGGATTGACAATACCCTGAGTACTGTCCCTGTTGGATGACGAGGGTGACATGTGTCTGAGGACCAAAGAGCTTCAGGTTCAAAACTCTTCCAGAATCTGCCCTATCTGCTTTGAATTTCTTTGTTACGATAAAACTGTAATTCTAAGTAGCATTTTCCTGAGTTTTAGATGTTCTTCTAGAGAATTATTGAATGTGTGGGGACGCACGGATCCGTAGCCAGCTGCTCTGAAGTGAGGGTGGTCCTGGGGACTCCCTGAACTTGTAGCCGATGTCGGAAGTTCTGGGCAGACTTGGTGACCTGGAGGGCAGCACCCTTAATACAGCCGGCCGACTCCCAACAGGCTGCATCCTGAAATGTGTGTGTTTGTGTATTTTATGAAACAGTATTAATCCTTATGGTAATTTGCTTGAAAATACATATTTTAACCCTATTGTATTTCATTTTAAAATAGGCTCACTGCAACCCACTTCATTGATTTCGTGAGTTACTTCTGGGTCACTGAGAGCAACCTAAAAAACAGTGATTGCAGTTGTAATTGATTTTTTTACCTCCTGGTTTTTCGTACTTTGAATACATGGGCAGCGGGTGTCAAGTCCTGGGGCTGGGGTTTGGTCAGCGGTTTTCCAGAGGTCCTGCTGTGCACGCACTGGTGGGAAGCTGACCGGCTCCCCTTAGGGAGGTGCTGTTGCTGTGTGTCACGTGGGTGAAGTGGTTGCCGGGATTTGCCCTAGCGTCAGACCTGATGCCCACTCTCTGCCTTCCCCTCTTTTTAAGGGAACATCTGTCGGTCACCCATTGCAGAAGCAGTGTTCAGAAAACTTGTAACTGACCGAAAGCTTTCAGATCATGTAAGTACCATTCTCCGTATTAAAGAGGCCAACCTGACTGCCTTTGTGGCAGGAAACTGTGAAAAAAATTCTTCTTTTCTCCTGCAGTGGAGGATAGACAGTGCAGCGACATCCACGTATGAAATAGGAAACCCTCCTGATTACCGAGGGCAGAGTTGCATGAAGAAGCATGGCATCCCCATGAGTCACACTGCCCGGCAGGTACCGTGCGGGGACTTGAAGCTGCCCGTGTGTGTTCTGTGTTGCAGTGGGTCATTGACAGCGGCGCTGTTTCTGACTGGAACGCGGGCCGGTCACCAGATCCAAGAACTCTGAGCTGCCTCAGAAATCATGGCATTAACACGGCCCATAAGGCAAGACAGGTAGAAGAGATCTCGTTTACTTTCTCATCCTGGAGCCCCCTAATTTGAGAACTCCTGAGCTTAGCCACACTGGCGTGCTGATGAGTGTTTATTCTGGGTCCATTGACGTAGCCCCGGGTTCCCCATTTTGTTTCATTGCTGGTTTCACAGTTCTGAGAGGTGGGCATGATCTTGGAATTTACTTATTAAAATGCATTTATTTTTATTTCACCTATGTATTGTTTAAACAACAATACAAGAGAACAAATGTACACCTTTATTTATTTTCATTAAGCTTAAATCCTTGGGGGTTCAGCATCCCACGGATTCTGGGCCACTTTGACGGGAGCCACTGTTCCCTTGAGCTCCAGTCACTCTTCCCCGATTACTGTGGTTTTGTTTGCCCTGTACACGGAAGCACACATCTCTTGCCGTCTAGAACTCCCTTTCATCTTGAGCATAAACGCCTTCCATTTTGAGAAGAGCTGTGTGCTCCTGCTAGTTCTGGAGACCCCACTTACAGCCAGCAAAAATGGCCTTGGACCACAGCCTTCCGGACATACTCGGCGTCTCAGGAGCGCTGTCCCCGGCAGGCCCCCCTAGGCCCCAAGATGGCGGAGAGAGAAAGGCTAAAATGCGTTTAGAATCACATAAGTGATCCTGGTGAGAGCCCTGCCTAGGACCTAGAGATCTGAGGTACAGTCTTCTTTTTTCGTTTCTGTCTGTGTGATTGAAACATTTAAGCCCTGGTAACTAGTCTGCTTCTGGTACAAGTTTGTTGCTAGAATAAGTGTATTTTCAGCTGTCCAGTGACTTAGGAGCACAGGGTAGTCCTGGTCTCATTAGGGATGCATGTCCTGCAGGCCAGCAGTGGGACTTCTGGGCTCAGATTCTGACGTGCTGTGCAGTGGAACATTGTGGGATGGGGCAGGTGTGCTGGGTCTGCTCCATTCAGTGTGGAAGCCGCTAGTGGCTCTGCTGTGTTCGCGGTGCGGCCCGTGTGGCGGAGGGACTGAAGTTCACACGTTAACTTACGCGAGTAGCTGCCTGGACCTGGTAAGCGCCCAGTGGGCCGCGTGGTTCCAAGAGTCACACTCAGCGGCCGGGGGGAGCGGGAGGGTTGTGCCCCGCAGCCTCCGTGGGACACCGGAGCTCAGGGCAGGCCCGCAGAGTCCCGTCGCTCAGCGTGCCGCCAGAGCCCGGTGCGTGCTCTGGCCTCTCCCATCACCGCAGGGGCCGGCTGCTGAAGGGATGGGCTTCGTTTCTGACACAGGGTGCTTCGTGGGCTGTCATGCGAGGACGGTTACGTTGATCACTCTCACGACTTTGTGGACACTCAGCCGGATGTTTACAAATCCCGGCCGGGGCGCCTGGTAGCCCAGTTAAGCGTCCAGCTCTTGATTTCAGCTCAAGTCGTGATCTTGAGGCCATGAGATCGAGCCCCGCGTCAGGCTCCCCACTCAGCAGGAGTCCGCTTCTCTCCCTCTTTCTCTTCCTCTGCCTCTTCTCTCATTTGCTCACTCTCTAAAATAAATCTTCAAAAACAATTTTTTAAAGAGTTAGATTTAGAAGTTGGAGTCTTTTAACTTCTTTTGTGTCCAGCCTCACAAAATATGCAGGTGTGAGGACCAAGCAAGGCTGCGGGTCGGTATCAGAAGCAACAGGCTGTGTCCGGGGATGAGAGGCCTTTACGCTGAGACTCTGCCGGCTGCCGTGGAAGTCCGTGGTCAGATACGTACCTGGTCAGCGGTACGGCTGCGGCGTGCGAGCTCCAGTGCAGTTTTAGTGTTCGCACCAGAACTTTGTGGGGGAGGGACAAAGACGGGCCGTCGTTACCTCCGACCCTGTCTTCACCGAGAGCCCCTCACACTGCATTGCGTTGTGCTTCTGAGTGTCTCAGTCTCTGTCCTCCATGACCCTGTTAGGGAAGGGAGTGGTTGGTGACCCTGTTATGCACATGGAGGAACAATTCTGGAGGGAAAATGTATAAATTATCCAACGTCCCCCAGCTTCAGAGGCATAAAACTGGGATTTGACCATAGGCCTCTCTGTTTGCTTTAACAAACACTTATATAGACGTGAGCCAGGAAGTTCACAAAAGTGCCACCGAAACACTTCGGTCGCGTTAACAAGGTCTCAGAAGCTAGTGACACACATGCTATTTTGGCTTAGATAAATTTACTCTGGAATCTGTGAGCTTCTCATTTCTGCCTGTCAGATGACTGATTGTTAACAACTAAGTTAACTGCCTTGGGCCAGACCTGTTTCAGCATCAAATCTTCATTGGACGGAACAGTACACATTGTGTAGGCCACGTGTCCTCATCTCCAGGATCTGCGCACCTTGTCCGTTTCCACTTCCTGTGTGTTAGAGACCGCGAACTCATGCTCAGTCGTGCATGTTCCGGCAGTTACACTTTCATGTTTTCTGTTTTTAGGATCACATTGTTTTTTGTACAGAAGTACATAATTTGGGTAAAAATGAAATATTTTAAATACACATGTCTTAAGCTAGAAACTTCTCATTTTTAGAGATCAGTTGTAGTTGTTGGTTTTAGAATAGTCCCACACAATCTGTTTCTTTCCCTTTTTCTTTTTCCCTGTTCCTTTTAAGAAAAATTTCTCCGTTTTTTTTTTTTTTTTTTTTCTCCAAAACACTGGTAAGGGGGGGCGCCCGGGTGGCTCAGTGGGTTAAACCTCTGCCTTCAGCTCAGGTCATGATCTCAGGGTCCTGGGATCAAGCCCCACATCGGGGTCTCTGCTCGCCAGAAGCCTGCTCTCCTCTCTGTCTCTCTGCTGCCTCTCTGCCTACTTGTGATCTCTCTGTCAAATAAGTAAATAAAATCTTAAAAAAACAAAAAACAAAAAAAACACTGGTAAGGTATGTTTTGTAAATTAGTATCATATTTTCTTAAAAGATTTTATTTATTTGACAGACAGAGATCACACACAGGTAGAGTGAGAGGGGGAAGCAGGCTCCCTGCTGAGAGGAGAGCCCGATGTGGGGCTCGATCCCAGGACTCTGAGCTCATGACCTGAGCCAAAGGCAGACACTTAACTAACCGAGCCCCCCCAGGGGCCCATGCAGGCTTTCTCTTTAGTGGTTGTCAGAATTTGTAAGGGAACTATTCTGTTACATTTCTTAAAATTTTGATTTTCCTAATACTTCCAGCCTGGGTTTAATAAACAAAATAGGTTTAGGGTGCTTCGGGGGTTTTGGGTGTCTGATTGCAGCCAGTTAGTTCTGTGGAGACGTTCACTTTGTTACACCGCCCTTCTTTTCCACAAACCTTTGACACCTGCACGTGTCATCAGTGGGTACTTGGACCAGCCGCGCTCCCTCCTCTCCAGAGGTCACTACTCACATTCGTTCTGCCTTTTTAGTTTGTGGCCTTGGAATCCTTGTGTGTGACTCTTTCTGTTGGCTTTTCTCTGAGAGTCTCCGTGGCCTGTCTTGGAGCCCCTGCTCTGAAGCTGCTCTCGGTACCTTGCTCCAGTCTGGCCGCCGCAGGTGCACCCGTGCCACGCCCGGGGGACACTGGGCGGCTGCTTGTTTGGGCTGAGAGCCTTAGAGGGTGCCCCTGTGTGCAGCTCTGTTGGACGCACACCTGTGTCACAGCTGTCGGGTGTTTGGCCTCATAAAACCAGTCAGAAATTTCCCTCATTCTCTGTTCTCTTAAGAAGTTTGCTGATTACTGACAGTATTTCTGCTTTAATGGCTGTGCAGGGGTCATTGAATCAGGTGTTGCTGTTCCTTGAAATTGCCCTTATTTTCTCTGCTGTCTTTACATTTTTCTTTTGGATTCCTTTTCTTGTCTTTTCCCAGGAGTTTTACTGTGGGAAGCCCAAGTATGCATCCTGAATTTGCACCCTGATAATTTCCATCAGTTTTGGAAAAGTCTGTGTTGTTTTCTTTTTGTATTTTCCTCCTCATTCTCTCTTCAGAGATTCAGCTTCTCTGTAGTTTGGACATAAATTTCTGATGCTTTCTTCTCCATTTTCCCTCCTTTCCACCTGCTGGCCTGGCTCTGTGGGGCGTCCATGGTGCTGCACTGTTCCCCCTCCTGGGCGGGGTCTTCCAGGACCCCTGCATGGGAATCCACCCCCCCCAGCCCCATGTGCTGTCAGCAGGGCTCCTCCTCCTCGGGGGCTGCTCCCTCTCTGGCTTGCTGCAGCCTCCCCGTGGCCTCTTCGTTTTTGCCCTGAGTAGTTCGAGAACTTGGCAGATGGTCTGAGAAGAAAGCTTGGGAGTGTCAGGCTCTCTGTCCTGCTTTCCTCTCCGGCCTTTGGAGTTGCTGCCTGGTGCCTGGAGCTTCTCTTTTCCAGCAGTGGCCCGGTGCCTAGGCTTCTTAGCGTCTGGAGCAGGCGCTTGGCCTTGGGACCGCTGACCCTGCATCTGGTGGTTCTCTGTTGTGGGGCCATCCTGGGCCCTGTGCGATGTTTGGCAGCATCCCCTGTCTCTGCCCCCTGGATGTGGAGCACCCCTTTGCTCCCCATCATAGCAACCAGAGATGTCTCCAGGCATTGCCAACTGCCCCGCTCTTTGAGAATCACTGCCCTCAAATTCTCCAAGTATCCAGGAGGTCAAAATTGTTCGTGAGTAAAGGATCCATTCAAAATGTCAGGCTGACCAGTGGACTGGAACAGAGTAATGAAAGTTTATGGCTATTTTTCTTTTCCTACTCTGTATTGCAAGTAACCTTTTTTTTTTTTTTAATATATTTTTTTAAAGATTTTATTTATTTATTTGACAGAGAGAGATCACAAGTAGGCAGAGAGGCAGGCAGAGAGAGAGAAGCAGGCTCCCCGCCGAGATGACAGCCCGATGCGGGGTTCGATCTCAGGACTCTGGGATCATGACCTGAGCTGAAGGCAGACGCCTAACCCACTGAGCCACCCAGGCGTCCTGCTTGTCTTTCTTCTCTAGCTGCGTCTCTCTGTCAGACAAGTAAATAAAATCTTAAAAAAATAAATAAATAAAGGTTTCAGTATCTCCTTTGTAGTTTCCTGGCACTCCTATATTTTAGATGATTTTTTTAGTGGGGAAGGTTATTACTGAAAATTACATTGTTAGAAATTATTTCCACCTTCATTATGTGGCCTGTCTGTGGTCCTTTCTTTCTAATTCTGCCCGTATTTATGAAGGCAGAAATCATCAAGTAATTTCCCTACTTAACATTTTAGTGGGCTTATGTTGATGAATTGTGATGTCAACAAACTGACCGAATCAGTAAAAATACTGAGTGGCCTTTTCTCCCGTGTCGTGTTCAGACTGTGCGTGCTCAGGGGAGGGAAGAACGCGCCCAGGCCCTTGCCTGTTTCCTTCTCGGGGACTCTTCTGTGAACTCCCTGCTTCACATTTTCGTTTCCCGTCTCCCCCAGAGCTCTTCACATGGCCTTGCCGGGTGTTGCCTGCACTGCGCTGGGGGAGGCCTCCAGGGACAGCCCCCCCGGCTCTTTGATTGGGTGTTTGTCACTGGGGCTAGGATGTTACCTTCTTGCAGAATGAAAGCAGAGTGAAAAACGGGGTAAAACAGTGAAGGGGGTTAAACGTGTGACAGTTGAGTATGTTAAGTGAATTAAACTTTTTTACTAAGAAATCGCGGGGGAGTATAAACTTTGTGTTTACATATTATGCTGTTAGGGTTATTCCAAGGAGCTTAATAATTAAAGTTTTTTGCAATACAGTGTCACAAAATAGGTTAACTCTATTTTAACTTTAAAATACCCTAAATTATTTAACTTAAGTCCGTTAACAGGTTCAAATATAGCAAATTTTTTGTGTTTACTGCTTTGGATCCTCTAGGTTTGGTTTTTATAAATATAAACACTGTGTTTTTGACTTCTGTTTAATTTTAGGTTACCAAGGAAGACTTTGCCACATTCGATTACATACTGTGTATGGATGAAAGCAATCTGAGGTAATCACATGTTTGAAGGGTACTTCTGAGCGACTCCCAGTTCAGTAATAGGCCGGTTGTTTGTTGTCAAATGACTTTTTTATTATCTTGGAGTTTTAAAAGTAGTGATGGTCACAACATACAGAAGTACGTGTTTAGAGTAGTAAGAAACCAGCGAGGGGCTGGGAACTGTCTCCCAGCAGCAGACACGCTTTCAGGGGAGGGGGAGCCCGGTGAGCCGGTGCAGCCCGGGGACCAGCCCGGCTGTGAGCAGCTTCCTGGAAGCTGGGGTTGGTTGTACAGGAGAGCGACGCAGTGATTCCTGGGCCTGTGGTGTTCTGTTGTCTCTCGTGGGATCCTCTGTTACTGCTGCCCCCAGCCCCAAAAAGGAGGATGGGCGAAAAGGGAAGCTTGCGTTCATGGATATAAAAACAAACCCAAACAGGCCAGGCTCTTAGGTAACGGGCTGACTGCGCCTTGGCCTCTATCAGGTGCTCTGCACACAGAGCACTTAACCCTTGTTCTGCATCTTATCAGAGAGGCACGAGAGGTCATGTTACACGTGGAGCAGATTGGTGTGGGAGAATTTTAGCCTCGGCTTTGTGAGGCAGAGCCTGCTGTGCATCTCACTGTCACCTCGCGTGGGGACGTGCATTTGGGCGACAAGGAACCTGGTGGCATTTCTTGAGTGAGCTTTGTGTGCCTGGCACAGCGCCAGACATGGGGACCCACGGATGAGGAATTGCCGATGCTGCCTACCCTTGACGTGTGCATTCTGGCCTGGGCTCCTTGCGTTAGCCCAGAACTGCCCCTGACGGTGTGGCACCATGTGGTCGTACCAGGAGCCAGCAGACGCGGTGTGTGCGGCAGGTTAGGGCTGTTGCGGGTGAGACCCGAGAGAACGTAGGAAGTGGTTCCGGTTGGAAGGCCGGGGCCCCGCATCCCTTTGTCACACGGCCGTGTATGGTCTGCTGTGCTGGGAAGCAAGACGGCTGCCTGCCTGCTGGCTGGTCGCGCTCTGCCGGCACAGAGGAGGCCCGGGACGTACCCCCGGTGTGACTGCAGGGATTTCACCGAATCCGTGCTAATTCACAGACTCCACGCGTTTTATGAATAGAAACTGTTTCTGCTTTTAACTGCCTTTGTAGGAGTGTACAGCTCCACTTCTGCTTTTATGAATCAGGATCGTCACCAAAATACATGCATTTTCTATATTTACATTTATTTATTATATTCCTATTCTTGTTTTTCAGTTGTTGGTTTGTCTCGTCCTCACTTTTCTCACATGCAGGGATTGTCAGCAGGGGCCTCTGTTAGCAGGGTCTCCAGGGTGGGAGGGCGTCCCGAGCAGGGTCTCCGTGCAGAGCGGATGGAGTCCACACGTCTGCCTCGGTGGCTGGGAGGACGCGTGCTGGAGCTCGGAGGCCTGGCCAGCCTTCCCCGCGCACCAGCAGCGTCTGACGGGTCCTAGGTGCTCCGCGGAGGTTTGGCAGCCAAGGAGCTTGGTGCTCTCCTTACAGCCAAGCGAGTGCAGGGGACAGGGTGGCGGGCAGGAGCTGCACCCTCAGCTGGGTCGGGCAGAGGCTGGAGGGGTACGTGGTGGCACAGGGAGGCTTGCGCCAAATGCAGTGTCAGGACGCCTTGGGATGGGACTGGCAGCCCTCTGGGACTTACTGCACGTGGCTCTTTGAGTCCCGTTTTGCCACCTTTGTCTAATGTCTGGAATAGGAGCTTTCTGATGTCATCATCTCAGTGCGCATTTCACAGGAGGGTAGAGAGTTCTGGTCTGACTGAGGGATGCGTATTTTGGGTAAAAGCATGAGAACATGCCACCAATACAGACCCTCTTGCTGGTCTCGGAAACCTGTGGTGCAAGGGTCACACAGGTCCGCCGGGGTTTGGTTTCCTTTGTAAATCAGGTCAGTTGCTGGCTTATGATACGGCTGTTTCATAAAACCCTAGCAGATGTCCCTGTTAAACTTGAAACCGTCGATCAGAAAACTAAGTTCATGTTTCAATTTTACAGAGACTTGAATAGAAAAAGTAATCAAATTAAAAACTGCAAAGCTAAAATTGAGCTGCTTGGGAGCTATGATCCACAAAACCAACTCATTATTGAAGACCCCTATTATGTAAGTACACCTCTCATCTCTGGTCTGGCGTGATGCCAGCAGCAGTGTGGGGACTTGCTGTGTGTCCTGCCTCCTTCAGCCACAGATTCCGGTTCTCCGGAGGGCATTGGGTTATGCGGGTTTTTCTTTCTTCTTCCATGTGCTTTCAGGGGAATGAGTCCGACTTCGAGACTGTCTACCAGCAGTGTGTGAGGTGCTGCAAGGCCTTCCTGGAGAAGGCCCGCTAAGGCCCCGCCCGTGCTCCCCTCGTGCCCCGCTGGGCCCCACAGGCTCTCCTGTAAGGCCGCGTGTCTCCTTCACTCGACCCTCGGTTTCTTACCTTAAGCCATTGTAGATGGAAATCAGTGACTGTATTTGACAGACAAATAAATAAAAATGTTTCCTGCAGACAGTTTATGGGGTACGTGAAGTGTTCTTAGACCCGTTGAACCTCCCACTTTGTCCCAGTTTCAAAAATAGTGGAACAAACAAAACAGAAAAGGCACCAGAGCGTGAGGACACCCCGCGTCCCTTGTGGCACACGAGCCCCACCTCTTCCTTGGGTTCGTGCACGACCGACGGGGACCGTGGCCTCCGCTGTCTGCCCAGGCCAGCCCCAGGAGCCCGTGCGCAGCTCCCCGCCAAGACTCGCCGTTGCTCACAGTGGAGCAGTCGCCGTGTCCGTCTGCGGAGGCTTTCCTGCCTGCCGGTCTCTCTCATCAGGATGCCAGCTTGAGTGCATTCAAACGTTTACAGCCAGAAAGAAGGAAACTGTATGCTGGTCTGTCGTACTGTCAGTTTGAGGAACGTGTCTGCTTTTCATGCCTACGAAACCCAAATGTCAAATATAGACTAGCTTAGGTGGGAAAAAATAGTTAAAAAGCTGGGAAAAGTTCTTTTTATGTTGGGATGCTTAAATATCGAGACATTAAGTGTTCTCTCATCAGTGCTTACAAATAGGTAATCTCTATGCACTTTGAGATAACTGATCTAGAATTCCTATGGCTATATGGCAGAAAAGATTGTTTTCAAAATAAACTGGGGAAATTATAAAAATACAACTAAGAAGTATGGTGTCTGCCTGCTTTCTTATTGATAAGTGAAGAAGAATTGGAAAACAGTGGCTCTCTTGTCCCTTTCAGATGACCTATGAGGTTCTGTGTGTATGTTTGTCTTCAGTGTTAGGGAGTCAAAGGACAAAGGTCCATTGCTTCTGCTTCTTCGTGAAAGACGTTTGAGGCCCCTGCAGCCATACACATGTCCTTGGCTGACCCCACCATCTGGGGAGTGTGGCAGTCTTCTCCTTGGAGCTGGCCGTCCAGGCTGGGCCTTCCTGGGAGGCCCGGCTAGATGAATGAGAGCTTGCCGTGCCTCCCGACTGCCCCCTCAGTCCCATCCGGTGGCCCAGAGTCCAGGGAGGGCCCCAGGTGTGGGCTGTCATCCTCCAGAGCCTGAATGGATCCTTGCTCAGAAGTAGGAGGACTTTGGAGGAACAGCTGCCCCATCCGGGTGGCTGCTTCTGGGTGTTGTGGGGCTGCCTGTCCTCAGAACTTGGGGGTCCCGTGTGGGGGTGGGGTGGGGGCATTAAGTCCTGGAGGATGATCGTGGTGACTTTGTCAGCACCCCTCCAGGATGTGTGTCTGGCTCCCTGTGGGATTTCCCAAAAACAGTCCTACCTGCAGGCGAGCGGGAAACTTGAGAGGTCACATGGATTGGGAAATTGGTGATGGTGTTCTAAAAAGTGAAGAATGGAGTGGAAAAGATAAAGTAATTAGAAAATAGGACTAAGAAAGAGCACGGCAGGGTTAGCTCTGCCCCAGTCCTTCAGTAGTTGCTTAGTAATCTCAAGGTAATCCCATACTCCGTCCCTTCAGGATCATGAACAAATCCCCGTAGTCCGTTTTCCTTACGGTTCGCGTCTGTATCTCAAATACCGACCTCAGACCTCTCCTGGGAGTTGTGTCTGCTTTAGCCGTGCAGCTGCATCCAGACGAGAGGTCCTGTGGACAGAGAAACTCAGTGTTGAATTCACCTGTCGTAAATGGAATGCAGTCATATTTGTCCAAAATGTATCACCTGTAAAAATCAGCTGCTTCGAAGTCTTACCTCTTAGCTTTTTCATGATCATGAAGTCGCAGAGGAAGATACAGAGGCAGCCTCATTTAAATATTCACCACCATATTGGCCTCTGTCTGAAGACCTGCCGCCGTGACACAGTAGCTCTCCTTTTAAAAAACGCCAATTTAACTGTCCCTTCCGAGAGCTCATAGCCTCCCCCTTTCAATTGGGAAGGGGATTGATGCCTTTTATATTCCATGACGTTCTGCCAGTGTTAGGATCTCTTCACAGGCCGTTAAGTCATGAATTCCCACTGGTAAGCTTGTTAGAAGTAGAGTCGCTTGGAAGACTTGGTTATCACAAACACTTTGTTTATTACTTGTTTTATTTACAGTATTTACATATTGCACAGCATCTGGATACTATCTTACATTTATGATACAAAGGACAAACGAAATTAGCCTGGATATGTTCACAGACTTAAACTCCACTGTCTGCAAAACACGACAAGTTTTTTTGTGGGTTTTTTTTTTTTTTTTCCATGCAGTTCCAAATAATACTCTGGGAATTTAATTGTAAAAGTAACAAAAATATTAAATCATACCAAATGCTATATGAAAATATAGTTTCAGATTCTGTTTATGTTTCTAAAGAAATACTCTTTGAGATTCACCTACCGAGGAGGATGAAATAGCTTTGTCTGTCGGTTATGGCACTACGCATTGGATGTGGAGCCCTCACTTCTCCCCAGCAGCACGGACGGCAGGAGTTGCCGTCAGGGACGCTGATCTACTAGTACGCATCTGCCAACAGTGTCGACAACGTATAAAACTCAAGTTAAAGGGACTATGGAAGAGTCTGTCTGCAAAAATAAATCTCTTGTTCAAGGGGACGTGTTCTGTGAAGGCAGCAGGGTCGGCTCCCTGTTGGTCTCCAAGGCACTTCTCATGGTCCGTGGGCTCTCGGTTCTCCGCAGCTCTGCTCACTGCTGAAAATCACATTTGTTTTGTAGAACTCCACACTTTCTTATCGATTCTAGAAGACCTGTGCGTCAAATGACATATAATGTGTCTGAAAACACAAGCAATCACCGTCTGCATGTGTATTTCTCTCTGTTCCAAAGTGTCGTGTGTCTTACTGTGGAAATGACCAAGTTCTACCATTGGGACACTCCTGCTGTGCTGAAGGAATGAAAGCCGTCACTGGGGCAACCAAATGCTCACTACTCGGTTCCTCCTCAAGTCTGAGGAGCAGTCCGCAGTCCTGACGTGTGTTGGCGGGTCCTCTGATTCGGGCCACAGCGATGGACTGTCTGGCAGTCCTGAGAAACCACTCAGTGGCCCTTATGCCTCTGTCTGCATGAGCATCTGCAAAACTAAACACCAAGAATGAACCCTTTCTTCTAGCGCTCCATGCAGTACGCCCGAACCACTGGTATACTGTTCGTTAATATTAGAAACCATGGTAAGCTCCAGGGTCACTGGACTTAAGCTGCATCTTGTGGACTGAATGGCTACTTGTTACTCAGAACTCCATTTCTAACTTACCTGAGCCTTTGAACTTAGCTGCAGATCTAGGCAATGAAGTGGTGCGTGTGAGAGGTCCCGAGTGTGTCTGACTGGGGGAGAAGCTGGGAATCTAGTGTCTCTTAGGCTGGAGACAGTTAACAAGACAGGAATTGTTTCGGAAAGGACCACAGGGCATTGGTCTTCCCTCCTGTAAGCAAATGGACGTTCCTTTCCGAGGATATGCCTGGTTTGTCTCTGGAAACGGTGCTCTCTCTATGATGGCAGGCTTAGGAAAAAGGACATTCCCATCTCCCCTAGCATGTCACCTTCAGACACTTAAGAGAATCCAGCCCTTGCTCTAGAAAGAGGTCTTCTGTATGCCATGTAGGCAGTGAGAGAAACCAGACAGGACTCTGATGGGAGGTGAAGGTGGAGGTCCAGGTAGCGCACGGCACTTCTCAACTCTGGCGTGAAAAGCCATGCTTTTACCTCCCCCACGTGACAAGGCCGTGCAAGCTTCTGTGCACCTGCAGGGATCCAGTCTCACGGTCCTGCACTAAACCACACGCTTCTGTCCTTATCGGTGGGACTTTGACAGGGAGAAGACGGGGCTGGCAATGGCACTGGCTGTACCTGCGTGCCCAGACGGTGGCCGTGGTTTGGCTCGGCCCCCTGGGCACTGTCCAGACCTTTATGGGCACAGGTTTTCCCGCAGCGAGCGTCTGTGCGGAAAGAACACAACTCCCGCGCCCATGCACACGAGGCAGACGGGGTAGCCACGGTCTGTGCACGGTATCACGTCCCCTCTGCTCACGTTTCCGGACAGCCCGTAGGTGTCCCGGGAACGGCCACCGAGGACCAGAAGCGGGTCTTGTCTGTGGGGGTAAACGTGGCCTCTCGCAGTGCCCCGCGCACACCAGACACATCGTCAGTGTGAGATTGTGAAGTGACCGTTTCGTGCCTGAAGTCCACACATTTGTGTCAGGAAGAGAAACCAGCTGGCAGTGTGGCTGATTGTTGGTGCGCGTCGGCGCTCAAGAGGCCGAGGCTGAACATTTAGTTCCTAAACTCAGTATGCTTTTCTGTTTTACCGCTGGAGGCTGTGGGAAAGCAACTGATAGAAACAGAGCGAGAAGAGCTATTCTTGGCTGTTCCTTATGAGCTTCCGGCATAACGATAGATTCCAACTGACACATTTGCCAGATCTGTCTGTAAGGTTGCACGGGTGTGGTTAGTCATATACTCATTTATGAGTGTGAGTGAATGAGTGAAAGCCTAAAAGTGAACAGGCATGATTTCAGCTCTGTGTCCTCGTTTATGCATGAAGTCATGTGCTGAAATTAGTCCACGGAGGGGGTGCGTTTCCAGCGAGCGCACTCTGCCCGCCCTGCACTCCCGGGGGTCGCTCGCAGCCGCGCCCTGGGGCACTGCACGTAGGCTGGCGGGGCGCCTTTTACTGATGGCCCACATCTGAGTGTCAGGTCGACCTTACTCCAAGGAAGCCTACTTAAACCAAAGAAGGAGTATTTCTGAACTGCCATGAATTTTTCATGTCCCAAACGGGATTTGGGTCTGTGGTGTGTGCACCCGTGAGGCTGCGGTCAGCTTACCTTAGCCCTCCATGCACATTGGACTGACAGCCAGCCGGGTAAGAAGCCGGGCACATCTTTTATAGTCTGTAGGGAACATAAATCGTGGACCCTTGTCAGTGACATCAACAACTCCTGAAGTATTTTTAATATCAACTGCTAAAGCCATTGATTTCTTTAAATATTCTGAATTCCCCGGGAGTGAGCCGCGGACTGTCATCTGAAATCATGGGCTCTAAGTTGTTGACTGAATCGTTGACACTACTTGAGGGCATTTCGTGTCCCCTGGCAGGAGATCAGTGATGGGACTGGATGCTGGGCGGGGAGGGGCGGGTGCAGGGTCTCCTTGCACCCGTTTTCCTTGCCCGGTGGCCCCTCGCGCTCATCCAGATGACTCTGGTTTTGCTCCCTAGAACGTCTCCCGCGCCCCGTGGGACTTAACTTTCAGGGCTTCTGCAGTCTGGGTCCCCGCTTGGGTTGATCCTACACAAAACCCTCTGCATAAAAATGTAAAGAAAGTGGGTCAACAAGTAACAGAGCAGAAAGACCCAGGTTGGATGGTGAAAGCAAACAATATGCTAATTTCTGAGTACACATGGGTTTTCCTTGATATCTCACCTAATTTCCTGTTAAATCACTCCATAGGTGCTACCTCAGGGAAAACAAGGGAGGTTTGGTGATCACGGCCACAAAGGAATTTCCTCAGTTTGAAGTTCTGTGGAAACCTACAGCAGTTGATCAATTACTGACGTTTACTTCTCAAGAGTCTCAAAATCCTACTTAAAATCGAAGAATTCATGCTCTTAACTGAAATTCTGAATGAATGAGTAAACTGGTAACTGAATTTGCGCAGTGTGTCGAACAAGCAGCTACTCCCAAAAATTCAGCTCCTAAATATTTAGACAACATAATGGTTTGTGTTCAAAGGGGAAAAAAAAAGGCCTAACAGCTGGAGACTGGGTCATCTGGATTCCTGGGATTTTTTCCCTCTTCCCTGGTTGCACCACGTGTTTCCGAGTGCGGCTTTCCTAGATAGAGTACGAGCGGAGGCCGTGTCGCGTGAGTTCAGGGTAAAGCACATCCAGAGACCGTGAAGGGGACCACCACCCCCCGCCCCCGACCCAGCATATCTCCAGCTCTGACATAATCGGGATCTTGTCCAGGGGCAGCCCGGGGAGACTCCAACGTTCTGCTCTTCCCAAGGGCTGCTTTGGGATGATGCTTTGCGTAAGAAGGCTCTGGTTCCTTCCAGTCCTGACCTCCCAGGATTCCAGTTTTCTCCCATACAGCCTAAAGCAACACAGAAGGGGTCCAGCTTCGGCTCTCTACCTCCCCATGGGAAAGTGTAAGTATCCCCTCCCCCAGTGCACACACCTGCGGGCTTCCATGCCTCTGAAGGGCCTGAGGGGAGCTGAGATGGACCCTGGTGGCCGCCTCCCGCAACGGGTGAGCAGAGATCTGGGTGGTGTGTGGCTGAGTCACTCAGCAAAAGGAGGCAGTGAGTGTGGGTGCACACGGTGTCCTGGGGAAGGGTTTGCAGAGTCGAGTGTGGGTCTGTGTGTCCGGCACAAGGAACTGAAGCATGTTGTCTGTTTCCTCATCCATATATGAGAAGATTAGAAGTAATGACCCCGAGAGATCACTTTCAGATTTAGAATCTCTGATCCTATATTGTAAGATGGTATTTAAAAGTGTAGACACATTTTAACAATAAAAATGAGAAGGTTCTCTGGCCCCTGGAATAATGAATAAGTCTCAAGCAGAAGAGGATCCCATGTCAGAAGAAGGAAGTGGGGGAAGGCCATGCCAGGTGCACAGGGCACAGACGGGAGGGTGGACCGAGGAATAATCCGAGAAATAATAATAATAATCTGGAGAAATAATCCGAGCTCCGTGGGGCACGTGCTGTTGGCCGTGGCTGAGCCCTGAGCAGCACTGAAGGCCGAGCACCCCAGCTCCCTGCGGAAGGCGGTGCTCCCAGTTTCCGGCCACCCTGGGCAGTGCGCCCAGACAAGGAGTGCCACACGGCAACACCGATGGTTTGGGGCAACCTTCCTGCCTGAGCAGAAAACTTCCACTTCATAGGAAGTGCCTTATTTTTTTTTACTTCTCATTTTTTGAAGGCAGGGCAGGAAAGTCTGGTCTGTCTGTACACTCAGGGTAGTCTCGGAAAGCAGCTGCTGAGACCTCTGGGGCATCTGCCCCACCTTCCTCCTGGGAGCCTCCAGGAGAAACTGGCTCGGGTCTCTTAACTGGTGTCACTGTAGCCAGTAAGTCACTTGTCATCATTCCGTGTTTTGTGAGGAGCACTAGCAACCCTCTTTGGGGGAATAAAATACACTTTGTTACAGATCAACAGCCAGAAAGCTGCAGCTGGGTGCTGGACGGAGAGCGGAGCCCTGCATCCCGGGGCTGGTGAAGAGCAGCCTGTCATCCGGGCGGGGTGGCCCCGGCTACTGCAGAGCCTTCCCCTGTGCGGGAGCTGGGGTAGCGGCTCATTCTTAACGTCTGCTTGTCATAGACACAAACACGGACATCATGCCGGTTCATAAGCCAAACGAGAATGTGAATGGAAGAGTTGAGCCCATTCCAAGAGTTGATCAATTCCAGTGAATGTGAATAATTTCCCCTTTGGCACTAGCAGAACGCAGCCACCTTCCTCTACAGGCTGGTCCCCCTAACCCTAACCCCATAGTTAGGAGGGAACATATATTGGCAAAGAGCAGATTTAGAAGGAGGGGCGGGGGACACGAGAGACACATGGACCCACGCTGGTCTTCCCAAGCAGTCAGGAAGCTGTCACTTACATGCAGGGATGGTGCAGTCTCTGGTGTTGTGGTAAAGTCTGTGAAAGTGTTTGCTGCACTTTGGACTGAAGTAAAGAGGACCTGGAACGTGGAAGAAGAAGCAGAGTGTGAGGCCTTGAGGATGCCAGGACCCGGGCACAGGCGAAGGAATGACGCTTACCTGTAAGATGTTTGAGGAACTTGTCCTTCATCCTCAGATCTCGAGGAACAATTTCTGTTTGAGAGAAAGAGGCTAGTTACTGCATTGCTTGAAACAAGCATTTTTTCCTGTGCTCTCAGTGTTGAAGACGGTTCTCAGAAACTTCATTAACCAGTCACACTGCACTGTGTAAAACAGATCGGAGCCCCCGATCACTGTACATGACCTAATGTGAAGACTTGTGATCAGATCCCAATTTCTTCAGATAAAGTATTAGCTATTCACAAAGCTTCAATATTGTCTTGTCTCTGCCACTAGTATGAGGACAGTAACCATAAAGTTATATCAGAGTGAAGAGGTGTGTGTGTGTGTACGCGCGCGTGTGTGCGTGTATGTGTGTGTGTGTGTGTGTGTGTGTGTGTGGTTGATAGTTAGCTTCTGATTTATAAATCGCTTTTAGGCGTTTTCATTTTGGACGGCTTGGTAATCAAATACCACAAGCTCTCAAAGTTCCCAGTCCTTCAAACAAAATTGTCGTTAGACTTTTTTTCCAGGTATATACTTAGAAAAAGGATTAAATGCCTTCATAACCACCTGTTACAAAGGCTGGTGTAAATGCACGGAAAGAGACATTTAACTGGCTTGTAAGATTAACGTAGACCTCCCAGAGAAAGACAGCCCTCCGTTTTTGCTTGGGAACTAGCAAGGCGCTCATTCTTTCTGCTTCTGGGCGTGGCTTTTCTTCTTCACAGTCACCTGTAAGCATTTCTCACGCACTCGTTCTGGGTGGTAACTTTAGCCGAGATTGCTTGTGGTCGCACTTTGTTCTACCGCGAACGCTGCTCATCTGAGGAGGGAACGTTTCCTACAACGGCTCCTGAATGTCAGTCTATGAAATTGACCTTATCACATTTGACCTAATTGTGTCAGGAAAGCATTAAAAGCTTGCATGCTTTCTCTGGAAATTTCCCACGGGGCACCCACTCTGGGAAGGCTCTGCCGTTGGCAGAGAGGGTGAGGGGAGGGGGTGGCTCCGAAACATTTCTGTCTGGGCTGAAAGTGCTTTGCTGAAAATATTTCCATTTCCTAAATACCAGATGACAGTTCTGTGCCAAAGCTCCCGACCTAGGTAACAACTCACGTGTCTTGCAAGTGGGGTAGGGATAGTTACACGCCAGGCATCAGCCTGTACCCAACTCCTATTTTTTTCTCAAAAAAAAAAAAAAAAAAAAAGTCTAGTTTTTTCCAAGCACTCGAAAAGGTTTTATCTTTTTAAAATACATCTGCTTTCTCGAAGTCGGTTCTGTTGCCAAGCAAATGCGAGTTCAGGGTCTGCTGAGACCTGACAGGTACGCAGACGCGCTGGGGGTTCCCTCTCCAGCGCACACGCCCCAGAAGCCTCGCCCGCAGGTCCCTCGGTCCGCGAGCCCGACGCCAGGACACTCACCCACTCGCTGCTCCTCGGGATAAACCGGGTAGTCCGGGACCTCCCTGCGGCCCAGAGCGTAGTCGTGCGGGCCCGGGAGTTGCAGCCTCTTGGACTCGCCCGAGTGGTACTTCTTGAGCTCCTGGAGGATCTCCACGATGAGCCGCAGCACGGTCTGTCCGTCGGCCGCCTCCCGGGGCTCGGCGACCCCGGGCCCCGCCGCCCCCAGCACCAGCAGCAGCCCCAGGAGGAGGGGGCGCCCGGGCCCGCGCATCGTGCGCTCGCTCGGCTGGAGGGAGCTCGGCTCGCTGGAGGGGCTGCGTGCGGGGGAGACCGGGGGGAAAGTCGGCGGGCGGTGGCGGGGCGCGCGGGAGGCCCCTCCGGCCGAGCCCGCGGCCCCTCGCCCCCGCGCGCAGACCAGGGGCCGGCGGCGGAGGCTGGGGCGCGGTGTCCCCGGGGCCCGCGCAGGCCCCGCCACGGCGCAGCCGAGAGCCGGGCCTCGGGCGCCACCGCCCCGCTCCGCGCCCTCCCCCGGCCCGGCCCGGCCCGCCTCCGCGCCGGCCTCCCAACTTTCCGAGGGCCGCGCGCCCGCCCGCACTCCGCGGCGCACGCCACCGCCACAACTTTCTCAACCTCGCCAGCCCGGCGGCGCGGCCGCGTCCACTCCGCGGCGGGCCGGGCGCGCACCCTCCGGTCCCGGGCGGCCGGAGGACGCGGGGAGGGTCCTTCCCGGGCCCCTCTCTCCTCTCGCCCCCGGCGTTGCGCTCTCCGGGGAGTGGGGGCCGCGCGCCCCGCCCGAGCGGCCGCGCTCAAGTTTGCCTTTGTGTGGTGGTCGCCGCCTCCTCCCGGCCGGGTGTCCCCCAAAGCCCCCCCCGCGCCCCGGGACCCTCGCGCCAGCCGCGCGCAGTGCCAGGTTTTAGACCCCCCCTCGCCCTCGGGGAGGGGACAGACCGCGGCCCACACCTGCCCGGCGCCGCCCGCGGGGCCACCTGCGCGACAGAGCGCGGCCAGGTTACCTGTCCCCGTGTTCCGGAGCCGCGGGCGTCCTTCGGCGTCTGTCCCGGCGTCTGTCCCCGCGTCCCGGAGCCGCCGCGCGCCCCGCTACTCCATGGCCCGCGGCGACCCGGCGTGCGGAGCGCACAGGACGCGCGGGGATGGAGACGCGGTGGCTCGGCCGCTCGGAGCGCTGGACGCGCGGCTGCCTGGGCTGCGCTCCGACCGCGGCCGCTTCTTATGCCCGCGCCCGCCGACGTCAGGCCGGTCCCCGAGGGCTCCGCGCGGGGCTTTAATTAGAAGCCGCTCAAGTGTTCGTACCCCTGTGCGGATCTTCGTCAGACACCCCCCCCCATCTCCTCCCATCTCTCCCTACCCCCGACTGTCCCCCTCCCTCTCCCCTCCCTCCTCTCTCTCTACCCCGTGCTCTCTCCCTCTGCCCCATCCTCTCCCCTCCCCCATCTCCTCCTCCGTCATCTCCTCCTCTCCCTCTCCTCCCTCCCTACCCCAGCTCTACCCTCTTCCCCTCCCCCGCCCAGCTCCTGCCTCCCCTTGGTCTTCCCCTCCCCCTTCTCTCCCTCAGTCTGTTTCCCTCCGTTCCTGTCACTTGTGACAGGATGAGAAGAAACGCCTTTACCAGGAACTCAGATCTGTTTTTGTCTAAATGTAGATCTTGGGCTATTAAAAAAGGAGCTGCCTGATTGCCTCGACATTTAATAAGT
This sequence comes from Lontra canadensis, assembly GCF_010015895.1. Taxonomy (NCBI): domain Eukaryota; kingdom Metazoa; phylum Chordata; class Mammalia; order Carnivora; family Mustelidae; genus Lontra; species Lontra canadensis. The sequence continues at coordinate 210,173 of NW_022631026.1, forward strand.
CAATTAGCGTCTATCCTTTTGGAGGAATCTTCCGGAGTGGCTGGGGGCCACTGTCAAGACCCCAAGAGGTGTGCCCCGCCCCAGGGTCTGGAGCCAGAGGCCAGGTCCCTGAGGCCCCGCAGCCCCCAGGGCAGGGGGCTGGGTTCAGGGCACGACAGGAGCAAGGCCCTAGTGACCTGGGGATGCACACAGGTACCTGGCAGGACACGTGGCAGCCCCCTCAGACCCCCCCCAAACCACACATAAGGAGGAGCCCAAGCCCCTCCCGCAGGGGACAGCAGCCTGCAGGCCAGGCTCTGGGGACCAGTGGCTCGCTCCCCTTCCTCAGAAATGCCGAAGCAGACCTTGGGGCACCTCCCTCCCGCCCCATCTTTCTGAAAGTTTTGGTTCTGTGGATACAGGCAGGCACATTTGTGAGGCTTCCACAGCTTATCTGCTTTAATTTTTTTTTCTTGTAAAATGTATTATCAATCAACTGCGCGCTTTCCCATTTTATTGGCGCTTTCTGGGCAAGAGCTGGACATCCTCCAAGTCAGAGATCTGAGTGGGAAAGGTGTTCTCAGAAGGACTCCAGAAGGGAGGGTGCGCGCAGGAACTAAAAGCCTCACCCTTAACGCGACCAGCACCCAGGGCCTGGCCCAGAGATGCGGCGGCCCGCGCTGCGGACCCCTGAGCTGGTGCTGGGGATCCCAGGGGCGTGGACCCCCAGGGAAGGAACTCTCTCAGTCTGTATCTCTTTGTGTCCCTGTCTGTCTCTGCTGTCTCTCTGTCTCTGCTCTATCTCTGTGTCTCTCTCTGTCTCTGTCTCCCCTCACTAGTTCTGTAGGTGTTTGTCAAAGTGAAGCTGGGGTAAACAGAGTAGAGACAGAAGATACTAAAATGTGATCATCCAAATCCCCCAACACCTTTGGGGGGATGTGTATACTCCGCTCTCCTTAAAAGGAAATGGTTTTATTTCTCAGTGAGCCCTTCTTTTGGCAGGCAATATGACTAAAATGTGAATGTTTCTGCTAAGACATACTCAAAAACAAGGGGAGGGGGATTCTTATTAAACAGTTCTTGCGCAGATAAAGTGGGATTTTTTTTTTCCTTTTTCTCTTTCCCCTGACAGAGGGGTGCCCGTCTGTTGCCCAAGCGCCGCCTAGTGACAAAGCTCCAGTCTGTGGGGACCTGCAGTGGCTGGTGCAGGGAGCCTCCTTCCCACCCAGCAGAAGGGGCACATGAAGCTTCTGTTGTAGAACATTCTGGTGTAAAATGTCTTTGGTAAATATATATATACATACATATATGTATATGTATATATATATATACATATATATACATACATACATATATATATACACACACACACGTGTGTGTGTGTATTGCTATAGTAAAAAAAAGAAAAGAGTTTAGCCTAATCACGTATTAATTAAGTTTACATAGAGTCTTCCCTTTTAAATACTATTTTACAAAATCAGGTGAAATCAATGAAGAAGTTTAAGAGGCACAAAGTTCCTGTTATAAAATAAATAAGCCTCAGGGATGGGAAGTACAGCCAGTCATACTGTAATCATGTGTGGACAGATGGTTGCTACACTTACGGCAAGCGTTTTCTAGTATATGTCCTGTGAAATTACTATGTTGTACACCTGAAATTAGTACTATATGTCAACTATGCCTCAATTAGAAATGACAAATTAATTTTAACAATTAATTTTTTTTAAATTTAGGTTTTCCTAAAAAATACCAATTAGAACTACTCCCCCCTCCTCAAATTCTACCAACCAAGGAAGAATAGTAATTAATATTGTCCTTTTTTCTTTTGTGGTTTCTAAAAAAGATTTTATAATTTATTTTAGAGAGTGAGCATGAGCGGAGAGAGGTCAGCAAGAGAAGCAGACCCCCCAGCGAGCAGGGAGCAGATGTGGGACTGGATCCCGGGACTCCAGGACCATGACCTGAGCTGAAGGCAGATGCTTAAGCAACTGAGCCACCCAGGCGTCCCATTTTTGGTGGTTTTTAATGGGACAGACAAATGGATTTTTTAAATGACTCCATTCTATCACCCAATCATATATGCCAGTACTGTAGCCCAACTCGTCAGATACTTAGGTGAGTAAACAACAAGGACAAAAATGGTGCTTGTTTGGTGTTTAGTTTCACGAGATCCGTGAGATCTGGAAATTAGGGATCAGACCGTCATGTTTTAATTCATTCATTTTTGCGAAGCTCTGTACTGAAATGATTCCAGGAGCCACTCAGTTTATATAAACCATTTTTACAGACTTTCTCAACGAAATAAAAACGTGCGCTGAATTGTCATCTCAGCTGTCTGTTCAGTTTACAGTGTCGTCAGGAAGAGCCACTTGGAGTTCTCCAGTCACCGGAAACACTCTGACTGGCTAAATTAATGGTCTGTGCTGGTTCAGGCAAAGCAGAATATGCATAAACGGGTTTACGTGAAAATACGAGTTATGTTTGACAAGCGGCTTGGGCTCTGCACTTCTTTCCTGTAACAAGCGGAGCTGGGGCTGGACGGTGTCTGAAACCTACAGCTGAGTAACTCTGTTACGGAAAAGTCAGAAAACAAAAAAAGCAGTATTCCTGCAAAGACCCGAAGCTATTCACTAAAATAGTCACTATGAGTTTCATCACCTGTTTTCATGCAAGAAGAGGTGATACATTCATCTTAGATAATTTAATTCCCTTCTTTAGTCAGAACAGCCTTCTACTGTGAAGGGTTCAAAAGAGACAAGACAGCGACACGGCCCTAAGCTCTATTGGCAAAAGTAGCTTCTGCTAGATTTGATTTAGTTTTGTTTCCTTTTTGAGAAAACTGTGTTAGATCGTAGAAAGAAAATTAACAAGAGAGGGGAAAGTTGTGTTTAACCCACTTTTATTGTAAGATGTTGTAAGATGGGCAACTTATTTTTTTCCAATTTATAAATAGTATAAAGTTCCAGTGCTTCAATTACAATGACTTTTCACTCTTCCTGTAAAGGTATAAATTTCATATGAGATGACTAACTACCTTCAAACACTGCCAAAATATATATATATTAGCTACATGTTTTTCAATAAGTTATTATATTTGTCCAACCATTATGCTGATCATTTAACAATCTAACTAAGATGGTATTGGAGAGGAAAATATTACCTTTCATTAAGAACAACTTTATGTTGCTATAAAGAAATGTTACTAAATACTTACCTTTCATCAGCTCTGTTATTGTTATCGATACATTGTTAGCACACTGGGAATGCACTAGAAAGCGTGTGAAGCATTTAGGAAGACACAATTTCTAACAGGATCCTGGTGTCAGTGTCGTCAGCGTAGTCTCTGATAGTAATATCGTGCGTGTGCTGTCCAGCGGCGCACTCCGGATGGACGAAATACCGCCTTCTACCCGGTCCTCTCTCTCCTGGGCAGATGAAGCGCACTTCGGGGAGGGCATGGGGGTCCTCCACCTCCTTTTTCTTTCTCGATGCATGCTTTACACCCGCAAAGCCACACTGCAGTGCCAGTCCAGCAGGGACAGGAGCCAAAGGTCACAAAAGAAGTCTTGGAATGCTCTGTGACATGACTGGTTTACTCTCGCTCAGTTTTCTTACCCCATGGCCAAGAGGAAGAGGTTTGTTAATGGGGAGGCTTAAAGGGAGCACGGGCTTGACTTTGTTCCCTGTGCAGAAGAGCAGACTGAAATGAGAGGGGACGGACACACTTTGAAGAGATAGTGCTACTGGTGTCCACTTTCTTTCAGGAAAGCAGCACACAGAGTGAGCATGAACACGGCTGTGGGTCACCGGCATTGGCTGCAGTTCTTATTCCCACGCACCAGCCTGTGAACTTGGGCAAGACAGTGTCTCTGAGACCAGTTTCTTTATGCCTAGAAGGGAAATGACTTAGTAGTATTACGTCAGGGTCTTTGTGAATAATAAATACAATAATGTATGTCCACCTTTTAGTTCAGTGCCTTAAAAAAACTGATTGAACATTTCTAACTATTACTAAATTGTTCATAGTGTATAGTCTCATTAAGTCTTTTTCTGTATTTCATAATTTCTTATAGTATTTCATAAAAAAGAACATTACCTGTATTCTATAGTTTCTGGGGCAGCATGATTTTTAACTCATTCAAAGCTACACAGAAAATCTGTAGTTAGGAAGGGGACTAAGATATTCTAAATTATTAAGTATCCACATACCCAGTAACCAGAGTCGTGAGATCTCAGGCCACTGAACGAGGGCTCACCCCAGTGAGTAAGAACTTACACCCATCAGTGACGGTTTAGACCAGTATGTGAGGGCTCATGGCGGTGAGGGAAGGCTCATGCTGGTGAACAAAGACTCACACCAGTGACTGAGGGTTCACACAAGTGTGAGGGCTCGGAGGAGTGTGTGAAAGTTCACGCCAGTGAGGGAAGGTTCATGACAGTGAGTGAGGACCCACACCCGTGAATGGGGGTTCATACCAGCGTGAGGGCTCACCCCAGTGAGGGCGGGCTGCAGCTAGCTGGAACGTGAGACAACACACCGCCTGCTTCTGGGTGAAGGTGAGAGGTATGTGTGGCTGCCCAGGGATACGAGTTCATCGACATGATGGGTAGTTGGCTCACCTCACTCTTGCTTAAAATCATGGAAACACCTGACTACGGCAATAATGCTTCTCCTGATCCCTCTGCCGCTGTCATCGTGCAGCCCGATAGACAGAGAGGACTTGGGATGCTCAGCACGGACCGAAGCAGGCGGACCCCGGGCTCTGATAGAACTTGGAGTTCCAAAGGACATCAAACGGAAACCTTCCATCCTCCCCCGAGGAGGGGAGAGCTCCTGCGGAGAGCCCTGCGCTCACAGCAACATTCGCAGCTCCCGTTTTTCATCCGTGGTGTGCAGGCTGGCAGGGGAGGCTTTCTGCCCTGAGACTCCGTGCTGCTGCCCCTCGGTGAGCTCAGGGGCGAGGGGATCGGGGCTGCCTGCGTGCGGAGCTGGAGCTGCAGGCCTTCAGGGGTGGAGAAGGGGGTGAGGCGGGGAGGGAATCCATGTGCAAGCCTGGCACATTTGGAACATCTGGGGGTCGAGAGGACCTGAAGAGCGAAGGAGGTGTCCTGAGTTCCTAGAGCTTATGCCGCTGAGTGGTCTGGGAGTCTCTGCGCCTGCTGTGCTGGCGTTCAGGTGTTGGGAAGGAGCCCTTGATGCCTGCCTTCCCTCTGTTAACAAATGACCAGTCGGGCGGCAATTCCAATACCTGTAACGGATCCTTTTCAGATGGTTTACAGACCTAAAGTCGTCTTAAGGCCAATATTTTGCGCCCTCATCCCCGTGGACTCCCAGCTCCTAGTCGGGCTTGGCGGGCCTCCACTGGCTGTCCTGACCTCCGCCTACGTGAGCTGCCGGGAAGCCATTGCGAGATTATGTATCTAATATGATGTGTTACACTGTTGCTACCTCCCATGGAACCATTAGTTCATGTTTACAAAAGCACCCATTAAGAGATATCTGAGTAGGGATAAGAAGGACCTATTGTAACGATGTTTCAGGAAAAAATTAAACAATATCTTGTACGGCAGGATTTTGGCAGATGGCAACGGGTGATTATTTTCTCCCCACAGAGTAGGAACATTTGAGTTTGAGAAGAGAGCCCGTCTTTAAAAAGGGCACTTTATTTGTGTGTCCTTAAATTGCTATGACTTTACTCAGATCAAAATATATTTTAACTGCCTTGAACGTTTTATTTTTTCTTCCTCCCTTTCTTTTCTTTTTCCTTTCTTTTCTTTCTTTCTTTCTTTCTTTCTTTCTTTCTTTCTTTCTTTCTTTTATTTTATTTTATTTTATTTTTTAGAGAAGGAGAGAGAAAGGAGGTAGAGAGGGAGAGAGAATCTTAAGCAGACTCCAAGCCAGGCACAGAGCCCAATGTGGGGTTCGATCCCACAGCCCTGAGATCAGGATCTGAGCTGAAATCAAGAGTCAGACCCCCAGTTAGCTGGGCCACCCAGGCACCCCCTGCCTTGCACATTTCAATAATTGATATTATGTTGTATTTATATTATAAAATAAAATCCAAATGTATCTACAAGCAGGAAGTAAGTACGGCTTTCGTTATTCAGAACCCTTGACATCTGACATTCTTCAGACGGGGCCCTTACTAAATGTCACCAAACGTTATCAATAACCACGATGCTAACGAAAATATAACCAATCTAATGAAGGTCTGGATTGAAATATTCATTCTGGAATTGACTGGTGTCATTTTAAAAGCATTTCTAGTTGAAGTGTTAGCAATACAGAGTTTCAAGGGATCTGTTTTGCTGAAATTCACAGAGCTGCTGCTGATGCTGACGTGGTCGGTTCTTGCTTCCTATGACCGTGCTGCTACTCAAGTCCTGATGAGCACTTCTGACAAGGGGTTTGAGGCACACATCACAATAGGAAGAAATTCCATTTTTATTGTTAGCATGCTGAAATCACGGACTGATGGAATATAGTGGATGTAAATTTAAATCAATCCAAAGCTTTCACTGGGCCCAGCTGTTTTCTAGTATAACTTGCATGTACAAGAAGTAAAAGAGCTCTTTACATTTTTGACTTTTATTTGAACCCTTACATTTAGCAAGTTTGTGAAAGAATAGTCCCGTATGTAGGGGTTTGGTAATTATAAGTTCCTCCATCTTTAAAATACATTTAACTTTGAGAAACTGAGGTATACTCTAGCAATAGCTACTCCACAAAACGCAAAACATTTAGATGAAAAATGAAAAATGGAATCAATCATTCAGATGCTTCCAAATGTTTGGCATCTGTAGAAATTCTGCCCAAAGGACTGGCTCAATTTTTTATGAAGTATTTTTCAGAGCTGACCCTGAGAATATGCTTGTAATTACTAATGTATATCCCTGAGAATATAGGTGAAATTTAAGTCGGATTGAATCTTAAATACACTAAGGATGTTTGTTATTTAAAGAATCTGTGGTTAATTTATTTTTAAAGAAAATAAGCACTTCATAAAGAAAATTCATTTTTTTCCTTCTTTTTTGGTGAATTTAAATTTATGTCACTGTAGAGATGGATTTTTAAAACACTTGTGGCTATTTTAGAATAATTTTGATTATTTCTTTTCATTTTATAATAGTTATCCTAAAACTAATATTAAAGTTATAATAAGCTGCATAAGAACGTTGTTTTTTTATATCTGTATGAACAATGTTGTATGTATATTGTATCTTTTGTATCTGTACTTGCAGATAAACAGCGATGTGTTATTTACTGCTGTAGAACCCTGCCTTTCCAAGTCTCGTCACTACCAAGCAGACTCTAGCTAGACTTGGTCTAGGGCTTTGGGGAGTAAGGGCAAGGGGTTTTGGAAAAATATGTAAAAGTCTACCACAACTCCTAGTGTTACTCAAGCAGGTGCATCTTCCCCATCACTGTCACCATCATCGCACTCTATGAAATCTTCTGAGAAGGAGCGACTACTCCTGCATTATGTACACATTCTCTATGCATACACCATTCTCCCCAAGAAGGGCTGACTTGCATCAGTCGGGTAAAGGGAATCTGAGCCCGCACATACACACCTTGATGCTGTTTACACCCCACAGCAGACCTAGGGGCTGCTCCCTTCTGGAGCTGCTCCTACTGTGCGGTGGGGGCTGCCAGCTGCCACCGATGCCATCTGGGACCTCACTCCCCAAAGTCATGGGCCAGCTCCATGTCTTCTGGGAACTGTTGGAAATGCAGAGTGCAGACCCCCGGCCCCACTCACCTAGAGTTTCCGAGTCTGCTTTTTACTAAGACCTTGTTCCCCTGAAAGGTTTGAAGCACTGATTTTCCTGATTTTAAGTTCATTAGATCATGTTCCATAATGTCTATTGATTTTTAGGTATGGTGAAGATTCTCACCAGCTCCCCTCCCCTCTGTCCATGCGAATATGGTATTTCTTTGTTTTCACTTCTCCACTGGAAATTCCAGAGCACACACAGCTCACTCCTAGGTTCCGTACGGATCGTATCACCTGACCTCTCACCCTGTACATGCTGTGTTCCCTTCACTCTCCTCCCACTTCCAGCTCTGGGCCTCTGCTGTTTGTTTTCACGGTTGACAAGTCGTACCACCAATGAGAATATCGTGTTCGGGCTCTAGCTGACCTAGTTGAGAAGGAATGATTCAGTGATGATTTTCATAATAAGTTACAGAAAACTCAAAAGTAGCTTGAAAGTGTATATGCGAACTACACACACACATAATGCCCCAATATGTGTACATCTCCATGCCCAGCCACACACACCCAAGAAGGTAGCCAGTAGCTTCTGGGGCTCACCAGTGCCTCGGGGATGTGAGGTCCAGCACCACTGTCTGGTGGACGTTTCATCAGGATCACAAGTTGGCTACCTCAGACCGAGGGTTTTTTCTCCCAGGATCAGGTTGAGAGTCTTCTGTACGACCAGGGGTCACTGTGTGCTCTAGTGCTGGTCCTCTTCCTCCTGCACTGACACATGTTGGGAATGTGGAGGGCAACTCATTTTGTCTGTTAAGTGAATGGGTTTCTGGAGTGGGGGAGGCTTACAGTCCTCAGGAGGACTTTGGACTGAAAGCAACATGCAGGTGAGAATTTTGTAAAGGTCCTGAGGAGGGATGTGTATGGGTGCCTGGTGGTCAGGAGGGACCCCATGCTGGGGGAGCTATTTACTGACTCTCTTACTTGTCATTAGAATATGGAGGGAAGAGTTTGATACTGTGATTATTTACCAAGTTATGGACAAGTTACAGGGAAATCATAGGCCTAGTGTACTACCAGGAGCTTCTCCCACCTCCAGACCCAAAAGCCTGAAGGTGAGAACAGTGAGTATGACCTTTGGTGGGAGGAAAAATCACCTTGAGAGGACTTCACAGGGATGGTAATCACCCCGAACTTTCCTCCCTCCCTCCGATCTTCTGTTGGGCTTCCCACTGGCTGGACCTCGCTGGAAGCTGGAAGGAAGGGGTCATGAGGTGGGTTATATTTAGTCCACTGAAGCAGACACAGGGAGAAAAGTTTGCAGAGCCTGTCAGAAGGTCAGACAGTCTCCTGTGGTTCTTGCTAACTGACACCCATCTGTGAGCAGTTACACACGTTATTTCTTATGCTCCAAGAAAAATCCAAGTTGAAGCCATTAAAACAAAAGTGAAATCCAGGATGTGTGAAGCAGAAAAGCAGTGGGACCGTGGTGGTGCTGGGGGCTTGCCTTTGAGGGGTGGGTGCGCAACCATGGCCGACCTAGTTTATGCAGAAATACTTCTCCACTTAGCTGCTGGCCTCCCTGGTCCATGCAACCAAACTAGCCCTGTCAGAGATTACTTTCATGGGTCAGTAAGCCAACCTGCCCGCCAGGCATGCTCAACACCGGAGCCACCCAGGCGCCCCGATCACACAGTTTCTTAAGGAGCAGAATCAAGGCCAAGATTCAAGGCTTCGGATGTGCCCCTTCCACTAGGCTCCATAGTTTCTTATGCTAATTTTTAAAGGTACTCATGCAAATAGGCTTATTTTATAAGAAGAACAGGAACTGGGTGTCTGAGTGGTTAACAGTGTTCCTGGGGGACCAGCTGCGTAAAAGAAGGACGAAGGGCCGTGTCCCCACCAAAGCAGCGTGAGGCAAACGTGAGAGCCCAAGCTGTGCCAGATGGGCTGTCCTGACCAGGAGTCCGGAGACCCAACCCCTCCAGCCCACTCGCCCAAGGCCCTGGTGCGCACTGGAGGTCCCTTGTCACTGACATTCAGTGACATGAATGAATTTTCAAGCTGAGGTTTTCTGGGAAATCTCAGTGCCCACTGGTGGCTGAGAAAAATTACCGTCTTACACATACTTAGTATTTTATGTTGGTTTATTTCTTAGTGTAATTTATGAAAAATGCCTTGTTCCGTGTGGCCCAGTCCTGCCCAGACAGAGCACATGGTCAGGGGAGACTCTGTACAGGGAATTGTCAAGATAAATTTATTCAAGAAGAACATCAACCATGATGCTACCTGTTTTTGAGGCAGGTTACTCTGATCCCTTAGACTTCCTCCGTTGCCATGGTAACCACTCAGTTAATTTATCCTCCCTGTTAAATGGAGTTTTAATTAGCATTCAATTTCGTCTTTCTGCTGGCCAGGAGGCTTGAGTCCGGGGTTCATAGCCAATCATTCCTCTGCTCAGCATTTTCCATCCTGAACCTTTTTTTTTTTTTTAACAGCTAAACAGTTATTGTGCTATGTGAATGGCTAACTTTCACTAATAATATCTCTAGAAGTACAGTATGATATAGTATTTCTTTTTGCTTTTCACTGTTAAAGAAAAACACACTTTGTGTTTATACAGAATAAACCAGGTTCTCCTTCCTGCTCTGCTTGCCTCCTGGCTTGGAGAACCCGCCTTGTCTTGACGCGTTTCATGTGAACTGAGAGGCAGAGGCAGCTCTCTTGCTCTCTGGCCCTGGCTCTTTCTGTCGCTCCCTCTAGTATAAACTCTTCAACCTTTTGTACATTTTTAAATAGAACACAGCTCCTTTATTTTGCCTAAATGTTTCTACTGAAAGCTTCTTGCTTATCCAGAGATCAGCAGTTTTCCTCGGCTGGCCGTCACTCAGAGTCTGACTGGAAATCCACGTTGACAAGGTTTAATTGAAGAAAATGTCTTTGATGTGCAACATTTTCCTCTACTAGAGGCTATAATGTCCCTTAACTTATTCCGGAAAAATATCAAAATAATAAAATGATAAGTGCATTAATCACCTCATGCTAACAGTTGCCTTGACAAAATTCCATGGGTTTGAGGACGTGAAGCGGTTCCCTCGGGAGCGCGATGGTACTGCTGTAGGCATGAGGCACTGCTCTGCCTCCCAGTTTCGTTCAAGACAGTCAGTACTTACAGAGAGCAATTTGTTCTCAGCAAAATTGTTAGCCTCCTTCCCCAAAAGGACAGGATGGGATATTTTTCTTAGTGGATCAGGATTGGCCAGAGTTAGTCTTAAGAGGTGATCTGCCAGGTACACATCGGCAGTATCAAGGTCAGCTCAAGGACGGAGATCTTGTGCCTGTGCTGGAACATCTCCCCCGGACAGTGAGACGAGGACTGCTGACGGGCTGCACGGGTAGATGCTGTGTCTTCGAGGGACCACCTTGCTGAGTTCTCAGCACTGCGTGACCACACTGTTGCTCAGCCTCTGTGCTGTGTAATTCAATGCCATAGTTATTAATGACCTAATGTTATTACAAACATGAAGGGAATATGCCTCCAAAAAGTGATTTTTAAAAATTATTTACATTTTCATCAAAGTTCTAACCACCCGGAGGCGTTCAGCTGCACTCCCTTCATTCCTGCTGATGGGAAGGCCAGTCTTCTTGGGAGACAGGTATCTTTTTGCTGTAACTTAGTAACGAATAGTTACTATAATTTATTGGGATGACTTTTTTCTTACATTTCCTTAGCACACGTGTAACATTGCGGCTGGTGGCTCGCTGTTTGAAGACGCATTTCTGGCTGTGAATAGGATGAAATTCTACTAGAGAACCAGGTTTCTTGTAAGAAAGCGGTGACTGAGGCGTTGAAAGCGTGTAGATAGTAGGGAGTGGCTCATGATCTCTGCGAAGTGGGCAATTTAACTGGCACCGATTCTAGATTCCCGCGGCACATCTGTACAGCTCATTGTTGTGGGCGTCTTGGAGCGCCTCCCTCTGCGTCCTGCGTCTCAGTGAGACCCGGACGACCCACCCTGGAGGGCCGCTGAGACACCGCCTGTTGGCAGGCCCAGTCCCTTGGAGGCCGGGCGACCGGGGGCAGCGTTCGCCTTCGAAGGGGCTCGCCAGGCGCGCAGCGGAGAGGCTGGCCGGCTGTTCTGTGGACACTTCCACAGTCTGATACTGTCCGATGACTTACTTTCCTGCTTCAACTAATTACAGTCTATTCTCTCATTTGTAAATAGAAACAGAGAATGGTATTTTTTAATGTGAAACAGTTAACAAGTATTTATAGAAAACATTTGGTGCAAAACATTGGAACTTACTAAAATGTGCTCTGAAGACCATTCGTGTCAGAGACATTGGCCAGGCAGGGGCCTCAGCAGACACGGTCCCCTTCACCCTCTCTGGCCTCCCCCCAGAGTGCAGCCATGCGTGGGTTCCCGTGCAGAACGGCCTGGGGGCTCTCCTAGCAAGGACAAGGTTGAAGGTCGACCATGGTTTCATCTGACGGCTGTGAGCAGAGGACAAAGCCTTCCACGGCCGGGGAGCCTGGGCTTCCGCTAAGTCGGCTCCGTGGCTGCAGTGGAGGCAAACCGAGGTGCAGAGGCTGCGGCAGCCAGATGTGGGTCATGGAGGTCTGGGGTAACTGGCGCGAGAGCCTCTGGTCCCCTGGCCCGGGTAGAGGCTGAACCCCACCGTCGTTCCGTGGCCCCGGACTCTCACGGGGGTGGCCCGTGTGCCCGCAGACGCTCTGAGCTGCAGACGGTCGCATCTTAATCAGACAGACCTTTGTGGAGCGCCCTGCTCCGGGGGCTGGAAACATGGCAGTGACTCGGTGGGGTTTGCCTGCGCGAGAGAGGAGAACGGTGACGGACAGAAGAGAAAACAAACAACACGTGGGGGAATGAAATCCTGGGAGCCCAGACACGGAGGGCTGTGTGCCCCAGCTGGGGTCACGGGCTCTCCCTCGGCTTCCGTGTGGTCAGTGTTCTGATTCTCCCCACGTGGAGATGCGGGAACCCGGTCCTGGGGCCTCCCTCACGCCCCCCTGCTGCATTAAGCCACCAGCAGCCGAACTGAAACCCGGCCCCGGGAGTCTAGCAGGAGCGTTAGGGCCTGAGAAGGCTGAGTGACACACAACAGTGACTTGTCACAGAGAGGCTGCGACATGTGGTCCTGCCACGTTGCCCCCGCATCTGGAAGGTTGTATGCGTGAGGACGGTTTGGGTTCGGTCCACTCGAGGGTGCCTGGGCTGGGCACCCACACCATCTGCTGGGTCGTTCTTCTGACCCGAGGACAACACAGAACTTCTGTGCTTGTAAAACATCTGGAATTGAATTCAGATGGAAAAAAACCCTACATGTAGGCCATCTTCAGGGCAGGGGTCGGCCAGGCAGTTGGCTGTTGGAGCCTGTGCCGGTCCTGGGGGAGCTCTTCCTGAAAGGGGCCTCTCAGGCTGTTCCGAAATCGCTAGCATCCTCTACTTAAATGAGTCCAGAGCAAACAGAAAGATGGCAAGGGCTGCTGAGGCCCAGGCTCGGGAGGAGGAAGACACGGTGCTTCTGTTCATGCGGGTAGGACACGGAGTGCCCCCCCGCCCGCCGCCTCTGTCGCCAGGCTCGGGGCCCAGGCTTCCAGCTGGGCTTTCTCTGCCATGTCCGGGCTGCACCCTGCTTCTCGCTGCCCATCTCCGCTCCCCTGAGGGGTGCCCAGAGGCCTGGCTTGGAGAGGGCCACCGGTAAGCCCCGCTTCGTGACAAGTCTCTGCTGCTGGGATCTGCAATCCGCAAGCCTGGCCACATCCTGCCTTCCCAGGGGCATCTCTGATATCATGGCCACTGTCCCCAGGATGTCACTTGGGTCTCACTTTTCAGCTTTTGCTCCCAAGTGTGTTTGTTTAACGTCGGCTTGATTTCTCCCCTTTTGCTTTATGAAAAGGTTGTCTTTGAATGAAGGGGAGGAGAAAGAAGGATGACCTTTTGCACGTAAACCTGAGGTCATGTGATGCCTCAGTGGTGACCCTTGTTATGAACTTCGGCCCGAGAAGCTTGTGGGGGTGCAGCCGACACAGGGCAGGAAGTGAGGCAGCTGCTCCCGCGGGGCTGGGAAGGTGCTCGCTCGGCTTCCCCAGGCCCATGATCCCCACAGGGTGGGCCACGCTTGGGGCATGCTGGGGACAGGCCGGAAACACCAGAGCGCCCGTCTGTACGTGTTTCTGGCCCATCACCCCTCACCTGCAGGGGTGTGTGGGGTCACGAAGGACGGGGCTTGCTGACCCGCCATGCTTATGTGCACCCGAGACGCAAGCCCGCAGCCGGCGGGGCCGAAAACGGCGGAGGGAGCCCACCCGCGCCTCTCTCGGGACTGTGAGTGGGTTCGGGGCAAGAGCAGCTCTGTTCTCTGAGGGCCATTCCGTGTTCAGCTGAACGTTTGAACGGGGGAGACGCCCCGCAAACGTTTCTGAGTGACGGAGTCGATTGCTGTCTTCCCTCAGTTCAAGCGCCAAGAGTGGACATTTTTAGACTTTTAATTCTTTTCAAACCCCAAGTGCTTACCCAGGGGATACTGGCGACGCTGTCCTGTTCTAAGAAGAGGCCGTTCACGTAGAGTCCCGGGGGCTTTCGCAAAAAGGTTATGCAGACGGGCCGGACCAATCACAGCCGCAGTCAGTGCCTGAAGAGGGAGGTTCTCCCGGACCGGGACAGCCAGCAGGAGCTGACCTGAAGGGTGCTGGGGGCCCCGGTTGTATATTTCTCGTGGGGGACCAGACCGGGTGTCCTGCACGACACGGAAGGAACGCTGAGCGTCGAGGTTAGGGCTTGTCCCTTCAGTAGCACCTCATAGTGTTCGGATGCATTTCGGGCTCGTCACGGAGCAGATGTGTATAGAGTGGGGACAGCGAGTGCTCAAAGGTTAGGGCCCTTTACCACCCACCCTAGTCTGAGTATCGTAGGAAACTTCAATCCGGATTGGCGGCAGAAAGCCTGGATGATTTAGCTTGTTTGTCTGAGAGACAGAGAGAGAGCGAGCGGGAGCAGGCTGGGAGGGGCAGAGGCAGGTGGAGGGACAGCATCTCGAGCACACCACGCCCGGCGAGCCCGACCCTGGGCTCGATCCCAGGACCCTCAGATCATGACCCGAGCGGGAACACTTAACCGATTGAGCCGCCCTGGACATCCTCTGAACCACCGGTCTCGGGTCTGAGAGGGTTAAGGGAGCCGCGGACCCGGGCGCGCTCAGCCGAACACGGCTCTTCAGTGTCGTGGGACGGAGCCTGGGCGAGAAGGGAGAGACCAGGTCTGCGTGTTCTGAGCTGCTGGTCTCGGGTGTGGGCGGCTGCGGGGCAGGGGTCGCCACACGCAGGCCCAGGTGTGGGTCCGAGTCACTAATTAGCTTCTGGCCCTGACCAGCAGTTTGCCCGCTTTGGCCTCTGTGCTCTACTGTGAAATCAGAAAGTAAAACTGGAACATCTCTCAGGACCCCGTTGACAGTATCGTCTGAGGAGTCACCACGCACTCAGGTAAAGGGCATTTTTCACTTCTCAACTGCGTGACTTTCTGTTGGAGTCAGACCTGTCAGCCCGCAGCGTGGGGTGGGGGGTCGAAGCTGGGGTTTACTGAACCCCTTTCCTGTGCTAGAACAGAAGTGGGTCTGTCGCTCTCAGCCCTGCTGCGGGAGGGCCTTTAGGGGCCCCGGGGACCGTTCCGACGGTCAGAGTTGGACTCTGGCCTGTCTGGCAGGACCACACGGGCCTGGGAATACACGTGAGAAGGCTGGAAGGGCTTGAGCCGGGGCTGGGGCCCCGCCAACCTCTGCTCCCTGGACCTGACAGGATGACACGCAGTGACCCAGCGGCTCCTGTTCCGGGCTGAGAGCTGCCCCTGGAAAGGTTCACTGAGTTGGAGGCCACAGCAAACCCTGTAGATAAACCCGGGTCAGTGCAGAGAGTTTATCTCTGTCATTCTGCCAAAATGTTTTCTTATCTTTAAGAAAAAACTTATTTTTGGCTTTTTATCCTCTAAGATTCAAGTTTCCTACTGCCTTGCAACTTGTCAGCTTTGTTTTAGAAGAGATAAGCCTCCATGCTGGAGTCCACGTCGTGGTGGCCAGAGCGATCATCTGAAGAGAGAAACCTAAGTTTCGCGTTGTTTTAGAGAAGAGAAGCAGATGCCCGCGGAGTCTGCGGTCGGCCTCGAAGGGGCACCCGCTTCTGGGAGCAGGTGCCCCAGAGGACAAGCCTTCCCTGGTTGCACAGTCCCCTCAAGCACCCTCACCCGGTGTGCTGGCCCTGGGGGATATCCGGGCCGAGGCGTGTGGCCCAGAGCAAGGGTGGGCGGCCCCGTGTCGGGCACCCCTTCCACATCCATGATGACCGAGGCCGACTCGCCGAGTCTTGGGTCGTGCAAGCCTCTGTCCACAATGGAAGACGTTGGTTGCTGGTGTTTGTGTCCCTGGCGTGGGCGCTGTTCCTCTCAAGGGCCTTCCTTCCACAGGCACCACAACGGGAGGATGAGGTCCCCGGCCACCACATGCAAAGTTCAAACAGAAGCTGGAGCTTTCGTCGAGAAACATCCGTTCAGCCTCCGTCCGTCTTGCTTGTTTGTTTTCTTTTCCCGTCTGGGACCCAAATAAAGACAGAACCCCACCATCCCTCTGCACGGAGGGCCACGGGCCACTCGCCTGGCATTGGGCCAAGTCACTTATGCATGCTGCTCCCCGGATTTTCATCTTCCCGTGGTGGCTTAGTAAGCGACAGGAAAAGCTTCAGGCCGCAGACAGCCCACACCGCGTTTGCACTGAGGCCAGAGAAAGGCCAGCCCTGCCCAGGCCCTGACATGGCGTCTCCTGACCCGAACCCGCGTGTAGAGGTTTTTCACTCTCACGCTTCCTCGTGGCCACTTGCAAGCGATATCGCACACGATCGTTGGGAGACGGTGACTGAAGTCGGGGTTTGGGTTTAGGCTGGACCTGGGCTGCTCTCCAGGAACACTGTGCACTGACACAAGAGGAGGCATGCTTACCCTCTCCATCTTGTTCAGAAATCCCCCACCTCGAAGGGAAGGAGAGATCTGAGAGTCAGAAAACGTTCCTGTTTTTCAAAAGCAGAATCCGGGTAGGAAACCCTCCTTCCCATTCTTCAGGCCAGGGCACAGCACAGAGGGTGAGGCTACTACCGACTTTGGGGGCTGTGAGCAGACTAGCAGAAGGGGAGGGACAGGCCTCAGCTGCTCTGGGGACACGGAGCTGGGTGCCGTGGAGAGGAGGTCAGGACTTCTTACCACACCAGGCGGCATCTTGTGAACGTCACACACCGGGCATTTTTTTAAAGTTTGATTTTTTTTTTTTTTTAATAAAAGTAAGAAAAAGGGATCTACAGACTCTTGAGCATTAGGAACCCCCTTTTCTATAAACCCGGGCAACTTTCTCTTTTGCCATTTATAGAATATATAAAAAAGAGACACAGAAGTAGAACATGATTATTTCAATTTCCTGTTTCCGCTCAGATGTCCTTTGTCCTGTGGTTTCGGGGCAGATGCAGATCTGTTCCTAGGATGAGCAGACATCTTCAGACCTCACCCAGTGACATGAACGACTGTGCTCCCTTTGCTCGTCCCTGGCTGCTTTACTACGTGGGGTTTCGCCCTGGGGTTCATGCTTTGGCCGTCAAGAGCCACCCTCGGCCTGCCCACGGCCCTGTCTGTGGTGTGAGTGGATATCAGGAGCTGTTCCCAGGTTCCGACCGGTGAATGCTGACCGTGTGGGACTGTTTTTGGACCCACCTTTCTCAAAAGTCAATCTGGTATGAAACTGCCATGTTTATAATGTCAGAATCCACCGGCTTTTCTCTTTTCCTTCCATTGGTTCCAACAGGACCTGACCAGTGACCAGAGTCAGACTCTCAGGCTCCAGCTGAGGTGGCGCCCAGCCACAGAGACTGTGGCTCCTACTGTTGAAGTTGGGTCGGGAACCCCACACAGTGCTCCAGAAGGCAGAGCGGGAGGTCTGGGAGAGCAGAGCTCTGAACCTCTCCCGTGTGCTGGCTGTCGTCCCTCCACGTCTCTCTGACGGTGAGTTTCAGAACGTGTTTCTTCACTCCAAGGAGATGACACAGCGAGAACCCTGCAGTGCTCCGGGCAGCTCCCGGCCTCTGAGGATGTGATCCCATCTCAGCAACCTTGTGCCCGGTGCTGGGCCCAGGGACCTCTGCAGAGGCTGAGGGATTCACCCCAGGGAGCCGACAGGACCCACGCACCCCGAGATCTTCGTGGCTGAAGCCTTAGGTGACAGATGGCACAGGTTACATAATCGGAACCTTCGGGAGAACATCTTCTTCCCTTCACATACGATTTTTAAACAGATAAAGTAAAAGGTGTTTTATAGAAGCTTCGTTCAGGTAATACAAGACGTTGGACCTTCTTTTGTGGGGTTGCAGTGGGACTTGGTTTGTCCGTAATCACAGAGACGCGTGGTGGAAAGTCCTAGCTTTGCTGCTAACAAGCATGGGCAAGTGTCTTGTCCTCTGCAGTTCTTGGTCTCTACGTGTGTGAGCTGGAAATGTGCGCACGGGTCCCGGCCCTGGGGACGTCCAGAGAAAAGGGCAGCTGTGAGGTGTGGGGTCACTTCTGTCCCTACTCGTTGCTGAGGGGTTTATGACTCCAGGTCAAAGAGGCCATGAACACCAGGTGAGAAGTACATGCCCACTGGAGACAGAGGAGGGGGCAAGGATGGGGACGGTGAGGTGCGGGCGTGGGGTCCGTGTCCTAGGGGAGCCCAAGCAGGAGTCTGCCTGTGCAAGCGAGTTTTAGGTTCTCGGTTTCCTCACATAGAACGGGAGTGAAGCCCCGAACACATGGGGCGCTTGGGAGCATGTGGCAGCGCATACATGAAACAGGGTCCACACGGTGACCAGTGGAAGGGGACAACTAGTGGTGATTTACCCCCTTTTCAACATAAATCAGAGTGGTGTTTCTCAGGAAGGTATAAAACTGCTTCAAAAAATTTAAAAATCTATTACACATCTAAAATAGTATTAATTGTTAGATATTAAAATAGATTGACTTTGGATTTGAAATACTAAGATCAGTATAAAATGTACCCTTGAAAGGGGGGAGCACTTCTGTCGCACTGTTGCTCCCCGCGGGAGCGAGCTGCCCGCCGGGCTGCCCACCCGGTAGATGAGGGGGAGGCGGTCGCCCGTTGGAGAACCGGCTGCTGTCAACACCGTCTCAGGAGGTTGAACCGGTCCATACCGAGTTGTGGCTGCTGCAGAATGCTCTGGGTCCTGAGTCACAGCACGGGAGAGCGGAAGAGCTCAGCATCCCGTGTTTGATCTTTGGGTCTCCAGAAGCAAAGAAGACAGAGTAACGTGTTGCTTCTTTGGGATATGGGTAAAAGGTTGAGAATCTCAAGGTGGAGGGAATCGCTTTAGGGGTTCGTTTGGAAGGGGATTGTCCGGACGGAGTGTTTGTTTCCATCCTCTGCATTTCGCGGAGTCCACGTCTGTCTGTGACGGCCCCTGTCGTTCCCCAGATGTCCTGCGGGCTCGGAGTTCCGAGAAGCGTGAGCGGGAGGGAGTGGGAGGCCGCACGCAGGAGCCCGGCAGCTCAGCTGGGAGGACAGTGGCCGCTGGGAAACACTTCTGCTTTGAATCAAGTTTTGTTTTCTTTGTGGTATTAGTTGTCGCCTAACCACGAGTTCTCACACCCTGCAGAGTCCCGCGGCTTGGCCTTCTGTTCCTAGCACGAGCTCTACACACGGTGTGGACGACTGTGCTTGTCCGAGGGACGCGCCGTGCCCGCAGCCCTCGTGTGCGTGACCGCAGACCCTCCAGAGCACCGTCTACGGGGGCGAGTGTGAAAAACAACACGTCGTTGCTAACGCCGGCCTGAGTCCTGGAGTTCCGCGGTGACGCCGGCAGCTCTCACGGGCCGGAGACGGTCGGGGCGCGAGTCCTTGCTGATCCGACCCGGCTCGCAGCGGCTGGCAGAGCCCCGTCGTCTCCTCCGCCTCGGTCCTGCAACACACGACTCCATGTGCCCAGATGTTCTGAGTTTCATGGTGTACGGATCCAGGACCCACAAGCCAGAAATCTTATTTTCCACACCCTTGGGACGCCTCCTGCTGAAACTGGACTCAGAGTTCCTGACTACGTGAGGCCCGTGACCACAACTCTGTGGCGCAGGTGAGGAGTGACGACGGTGTGAGTTGCCCATCTTGGCTCCGTCTACCCTGATGCTGTCTAGAAGGTCCTGTGAACACACTGTTGAACTGGTAAGTCTTGAATTCTCATGACTCCAAAGACAAACCGTATCTGTTTGTTTTTGTTCAATTTTCCAAGTTTTATATAGAGTTCCCATAAATAAAACATTGTGCTTTGAGAATGTGAGGGCATGAAAACAGAGTTTAGCCAAAAGCAGTACCTAATATTCTAGTCTCCAGGGTTGTTTCTTAGGAACCCTGATTTTTATACCAGAAAATAATTTAGGGCTCCAAAAGGTTACCAACTGAATTTTTCATTTCTTTTTTATTTATACATGAAGTCTTAAAATATTTATATGTAAAATCTTCTTGATCCCTATAGTAATAAGTAAGAGCATGGGAACTCCCACAGGTATCAGAAACATGACCACAACATAGTGCCCCCTCACAGGCTGTGGCAGAGTTTGGATTCATATCCTGACTCAGCTGTATGATGGGAGTGAGTTTCGGGTTTATTTATTTATTTACTTATTTCCTCAGTAATACATATTGATGATGAACCCATGAGATATATTAAAAAACTTGTTATGTTTAAGAGGTTTTTGGATTAATGACCAATAGTGTTTTTGATAGGTCTTACTCTTTCCCTGATACAGTTTTATTCTCTGCTAAAGCAACCTCAGGACATCATATTTAAATATACAGATAGTCCTATACATTTTTATTTTTAGCACCATTTATTTTTTCACAGGGACATTATAACTTCTACCTGTATGCTGACTCAATAACAGCATTCAAAAACGAACACGGGAGATATTTTTGGCTGCTTGGAGAAGGAACTATAACTGATGGGTTATTGGAGATCTTTATTCTTGAAAGAAGGGGGAAGTCAAGAATGGGTAAATATATTTAAAAAGTAGGGCTCCTCATGATTAAAGTGAAAGTTTAGGTGGGCAATTTGGGATAACCTGAGAAGACATGTCACTTTTTGAAGGTGAGAAGAGACCTTAGAAGTCAAACATATTCAAATGAAATGATTCAGTGAATAAATTTAGCAGAAGTTTTTGTTGTTGTTGTTGTTGTTGTTGTTGTTGTTGTTGTTCTGGTTTGTTTTGTTTTGCTCAAAGTGGGTTTAACAACATGAGAAAAGTGTCAAGCAAAGAGACAGTTGGACTAACTTAGAAATGCAATGATGAGAGGATGTATACATAAAGCAGCTAATTAAGTAAACAGTACTCAGTGAGATAGTATATCAGTTAGTTTTGGCTGTGTAACAAATGGCCTCAAAACTTAGTAGTTAAAATAATAGCCATTTTATTTAGCTCATTATTCTGCAGGTTAATGGGTGGTTCTTCTGGCCTGAGGTAGTTCAAAAGCTCTCTGAAGGGCCGTCTTTCATCTGTGGAGAGATGACGTCTACTGGTGGCCAAGGGCTAGCTGATGATCAGCTGAAGTTCTTTAGCTCTTCTCTATCTAGTTTTTCACTTATCAGCATAGCTTAGCCTCATTAGCATGACAGACTTAGGGTTCCAAGATGTGAATCTAACCATGTAAGTAATTGCATTAAATGTAAATGGGCCAAATATTCCAATTAAAATGCAGTGATTGTCTAAATAGACTAAATAGAAAATAAGGCTTACTGTAGGCTACCTGAGATTTTAGATATAACAAATAGGTAGAAAGTAAAAGGATGGAAAAAGATGTGCCATGCAATGAATATAGGAAACTTGATGTGGGTACCTTAGTAGCAGACAATGTAGACTTAAACACAAGGATTGTTACCAGAGATAAAGAGGAACATTTCACAATAACAAAATGGTCATTTTTTTCAGGAAGACATAATAATTGTTATGTGCAGGTATCCAGATACCTCTAAAGAGCCTCAAAATGCATGAAAAGAAAACTGATAGAATGAGAGAGAGAAATAGACAACTCTAAAATCACAGTTGCTGATTTTAACACCCCTTTCTTCATAACTGATAGAACAACTAGGAAAAAATCCAGTGAGGATATGGAAAATTTGAACAATGCTATCAACTAACGTGATTTGGTTCACTTTTTTCTTTTCAATTTACTTTTATAGAACATTCCACACAACAACTAGGGAGTAGACATGCTTTTCAAGTTCTGCTGAAATATTTGCCAAGTTAGACCATATGCTAGATCATAAAATAAATCTCAATACCCTTTGAAAGCCTGGAATCTTACAGTTTCTGTTCTCTGATCAAAATAGAATCAAATGAAAAAAATCAACTACAAAAAAAAAAATAGAAAAGTCTTCAAAAGCTTAAAAATCAATAAATTTCTAAATAATTCAGGGGTAATGGAGGAAAAAACTACGAAAGTTGGAAAATATTTTAACTTAATGAAAATAACTACAATAATAACAGCATTTAGAGGGAAATTTAATGATGCTTCTAATGATAATATTAGAAAAAGAAAATAGTTTAAACTCACCCTGTGTTTCCACATGAGAAACTAGAAAAAGGGAAGTAAATTAAAGTCAAATAAACAGGATTAAAGAAACTAATAAAGAACTGAAATAAGTAAAGTGGAAAAAGGCAAACAATAAAAACAAAATACTGTAAGTTGGTTCTTTGTAAAGAACAATAAAATAGATAAATCTGTAGTGAGACTAGTCAAGAAAAAGACTAAGAACAGAAAATATTAGAATGAAAGAGGGAATATCACTGCAGTTTTTATATAATTTAGAACAAGTATAAGGGAATATTATGAGTAGAGTTGCTGCAATAAATCTGATTACTTAGATGAAATGGACAGTCTTTGACACATAGTTTACCAACATTGACACAAAAATAAATAGAAAATTTAAATAGTCTTATGTCTAATTTAAAATTTTAACTTCTGTATTGAAGATTATTAAAAAACCTTACCACAAAGAAAATTTTGAGCCCAAAAGGTGAATTTTAGAATGATGGAAGAAGTAATATTACAAAAATTACCAAAATTGGCAATGAAGGAATACTTTCTCACTGATTTTATTCACACAGCCCACACAGCCCTGATACGAAAACATGATAAAATAAAAGGATAGTATAACATTAACAAGTAGGATATATTCCAGAATTCCAAAGATTAACTTAACATTTGAAAAATCCATCAATATAAAACAATATATTAACAAAATAAATAAATAACTATATGATAATTTTAATAAATGCAGAAAAACATTTGACAAAATTAAACATTTATTTGTGATAACAAATTTTCAGCAAATGCAAACAAAAAAATAAAAAAGGAACTTCTTCAATCTGACAAAGGGCATCTATGAAAAACCTACAGCTCACTTAATGGTAAAGTTTTGAAGGCTTTTCCCCTAGAATCATGAACAAGGCAAGGATGTTCTTCCTGATCACTTAAATTCAACATTGCATCAGAGTACCTAGCCAGTGCAATCAAACAAGAAAAATAAATAAAAAAGCATATGAATCAGAAAAGAAGAAAGAAAACTATCTTTATTTACACATGGCACAATTACTTATGTAGATAATTCTGAGGGATATACAAAATAACTACTAGAAATATAAGTGAATTTAGCAAGGCCATAAAATACAAAATAAATATAAAAGTTAATTATATTTGTATTTCTATATACTAGCATCAAGCAAATGGAAAATGAAATAGAATTTAATTACAATAGAATTAAGATGGACTATAAAATATTCAGAAGCATATTTTATAAAAGTGGGAAAGGATTATTCAAGAAATTAGCAAATATTTAAATAAATGGAGGGAAATACTACTGTCATTAATTTAGAGATTCATTTTGTTAAGAATTAAAATACCCCTAAATTCTTATTTAGATTCAACACACTCCAAACAAAATACTAACAGGCTTTTTTTTTTATAAAAATTTACAAGTTAATCCTGAACTTTAATGGAAATGCAAATGACTGGAATAGCCCACACACTTTTGATTATGAAGAAGAAAGAAGAGGAGTCATCCTACCTAATTGCAAAACTTACTAAAAGTCCACAGTAATAAAGACAGTATGGTATAGACAATCACATCAGGGCAGGTAGAGAGCTCAGAAATACACAGCCATGTGGATGGTAAATTGATTTTTGACACATTTTTAAATAAATGGTTAAAAGGTGTGTTTTCTTTTTTCTTTTTTTTTTTTTTATAAAAAAGGTGTGTTTTCTTAAAAATAATGTTGGAACAACAGAATAAACAAATGGACAAAACCAAACCATTCTATCCCTACCTCTCACTACACATAGAAATAAATTACGGTTCATATACCAAATAAAAACAAAGCTTATAAAGCTCCTAGAAGAAAACATGGGAGAATATTCTGCAACCTTTATGTAGGCAAAGATTTCTTAAAAAGGAAAAAAACAAGCACTGACCCATAAAGAACAAGTTGGGAAATCAGACCACATCGAAATTCTAAAATCTTTAAAACGTATTGTTAAGAAAATACAAAGTCAGGTCTCAGAATGGGAGGAGATATTCATAGGACATATATCTGACAGAAGACTTATAAATAATAAACAAACAACTCAAAGGAATCAATAAGAATAGAAACCGAATAAAAATGGTTCGGTGACTCCTGCTGATGTTCTGGTAAAGCCGATACACAGTAGAAACGTGCCAAGGTGGTAAAATATGTTAGATGTCAGGGAATGCAAATTCATATCAGAATGTGCACATTACAAGTCGCTAAAATCAAAGATTTAAACACACCAAATGTGGAGGTGCGGCTGGGGAGTGAGCGACCAAAAGGTCCACGTTGCCACGGGAGTGAGCAACGGCTTGGCCACTTTGGAAAACTTGGCAGGTTCTCGTAAGGTCAAAATACACCTGCTGTATGACTTAGGGGTGCCACTCTGGTGTCTACCCAGGCTGTATGGAAAAGGTCTGTCCACAAAAGCTTCTCAAGGATGTCTGCGGTAACTTCTCCACGACTCCGGGGCTGTAAGAATCCAAAGACCCGTCAGTAAAGGTGTTTAAAAACGTGGCGCAGTTGTACCGCAGCTACTACTCCGCGATAAAAGAAGGCCTGACGGTGATTCACAGCGGGGCACAGGAGAGTCCTGGAGCACCACGGGGGCTGAAGGACACATGCCCAGAGAGTGTGTGCCGTCTTCCTCCCTTCCCGAGAGAGGGTAAGAATGGACAATCCGTGTTGACAGAAGCCAGTGGTTGTCTGCGGGGGTTAGTGTCCACCCTGGTGGACATGCTTTTGTATCTCGACTGGTGTGGTGGGTCGAAACAGTGGCCCCAAGACATCCAAGCCCCAATCGTTGGGCCCGTGTGTGTTATTTTATATGGAAGGGGGACTTTGCAGATGTGATCAAGTTGGTGAACTTGAAATATGGAGACCATTCTGGATCAGTGTGTCCTGTGAGAGGGGGGCAGAGGGAGGACTGAAGACAGAGGAGCAGCAGACGAGGTCCTGCAGGAAGGGGAGAGACGTGGTGGGAGGCAGGGCCTTGAGCTCCGGATGGGGACAGCCTCCAGGAGCTGGAAACGGCAGGGAAACACATGGCCCCAGGGCCTCTGGAGGGAGAAAGGCCCTGCCGACCCCTGGACTCTGGCCCTGTGAAGCTCGTTTTGGATTTCTGACTGCCAGTTGGTGAGAAAATAAACGTGCGCTGGTTTAGCCACCAAGTCCGTGGTGAGTCGTTGCAGCAGAATCCGGAACGTCGTGCCCTGGCACAGTGGTGTGTGACGGTGGGGTCGTCGAGAGAGCGAAAGGCGCCCCCAGCGAAGCTGTGAGAACCACACCACAGCCAGTGGCGGCAGGGCCAGGGGCAGTGAGGCCGATGAATGGCGGAGCCCCGAGCGCTCTTGGGGCAGTAGAGTGCTCCGTATGGAGCCGTCCTGTTGGACACGCACCGCGGCAGGAACAGCACCCCGTCTGCACCGTCACGGAGACTCTGCACTCGGGTGATGTTGACGTGTCTGCAGGGTTCATCCTTGGTAACGAACGTGGCTTCTGGCGGGGTTGTGGACTATGGGGGAGGCTGTGCGTGGGGGCGCATGGGGTGCGTGAAGACCCGCGAGGCCTCCCCCCAGCTGTGCTGTGAACCTCGAACAGCTCTAAAAGATAAAGTTTTTTAAAAATGTATCCTTAAGATCTGTGATTTGACGGTGTGAAAATTTTACCTCAATTTAAAAACCCTCAAGAACAGCAATCAGAAAAAGGAAAACAAATCTATTCCATGCTCAGACACGACAAGACACACACAAGGTGGGAGTTCACATTGGAGCTGCCCTTCTGGAGGAGATTCAGGAGTATTTTGTGTGGGATTCTTATTTTTTAAAGTAAAAAGTCCTAACAGAACCTGTCAAATCTCTACATTGTCCCTCTAATTTAGTCCCCTTCCCAGACTCCTCTGAACTACTTTTTTTTTTTTAAGATTTTATTTATTTATTTGACAGAGAGATCACAAGTAGGCAGAGAGGCAGGCAGAGAGAGAGAGGGGGGGAAGCAGGCTCCCCGCTGAGCAGAGAGCCTGATGTGGGCCTCGATCCCATGACCCTGAGACCATGACCTGAGCTGAAGGCAGAGGATTAACCCACGGAGCCACCCAGGCGCCCCTGAACTACTGGTTTTGATCCCACTTTCCATTAAGTGGCGAACCCTCTGCCCCCATGAACTGGAGGGACACCGCTGACCTCCTCCTCCCCTCTCGCCAGAAGCTGCTCACCGCCCCCCTTCACCCCAGGGTGGTCTGGCCCCCGCGCCTCTCTCTGGACTGCGGCTGAGCAGCACAATAGAGAAGGCGAGGTCAAGGGAGACCCACGCCCGAGGAAGCGCAGCTTCTCTCGGAGGGAGGGGCGCAGGCCAGGACGGAGCTCTGAGCCGGGACTGAAGAGTGCAGAGGGAGGGAGATGCGGCAGGACTGGACACTCGCACAGAATGTCCAGGAGGACACGGCTCTTCCCATCATGGCCCAGGGCACGAACTCCACACGGCTCAGGGTGAGGAGGCGCAGGGAGTCGACTGGAAGGAACCAGGGCAGCCCGGAACCCCGTTGCAGGGGTGTACAGAGCCACGCAGCGGGGCCCAGACAGAGGGCCGAGATGCGGAGAAAGAAGGTGCGGGGGACCGGCTGATGGGCAGGCAGTTTGTGGGACAAGAAAGACAGACGAGCACCCAACACCCAAGGCTCTGTTGGGCACATTTCACCCTGGGACAGTCACTGTGGATGAAAATAAGGGGGTTGCCTGAGTCAGTGTGGAGACAGGATGGCAAGGGGTCACAGCCAAGGTGAGACATCCATCCACAGGGAGAGGGTCCCGGTCTGGGGACATGCGGGTGGGGAGGGTCTGTCCACGGAACCTGCCCGGCAGGTGTGCCCTCCTGCTTCTCAGCCCACCGGCTTCTCTTCTTGTGGGGGTGGCGCCTTTCTCTTCCATTCACAATTTGCAGTAATCATCCTTGTCTACATTTCCAAATTTAATAAGAAAAGGTTTAAAATAATCTCTGAACAGTGAAAACCAGAAAGGACTATAAAAGGTTAAAAATAACTTTGAACATGTTTAAAAATATAATTGCTTTGGATCCACAATCTGTGGCTCTCAGCTGCCTCTGCTCAGTGCCAGCTCTCTGTGCTTGAGCTGACGTCCCTCCGCTGACTCGGACTGAACCAAGGGCAAGCACGCTCCTGCCGGTCCTGAGCCGAACGGCCACCACATGACACGGTTTCCTGACTGATCTGCACTTACACCTCGGGCCGTGATTCCAAACCCGGCACGTCTTTGTGTTCCTCGTGCATAGTCGGGGAGGTGGGCGGTAAAATTAGCCATTCCTTATTTTATTTCCTCTGCACAGGCCAAGCATCTAAATCTTCCTGTTGGCAGTGTCTCCCTGCAGGTGCTGCCCGGGATCTCTGGACGGGCTGGTGTGAGCGTCCAGGACCTGGGAGGGGAGACCAAGTCCAGCTCCCACATTCCTGGAGTTGCCAACCTTCTCTGGGATGTTCGAAGCCATCATGTTCCTACCCCTTTCCCACTCACCTGTTCTCTTTACAGAGGTTAAACTTCCAAACTGTCCTTCTTTAGCAAGAGACGCTGCAGACTACGTCACATAATACTGGGAAGAACTCTGGTGCAGATTTGCCTGCACAGGCGGCCTCGGTGGAAGTCACTGCATCAGGGTTAATGACAGGCTGCCTGTCTCCCAGGCATCTTCACGCCCGAGGAGGATGGAAGTGAGCACTGTGTGTTCCCTGAGCTAGCCTTAGAGATGCCCGGAGAGAAACGACATTCCTAGAACTCAGAGCCCTTTAGCAATGGAACAAAATCCAAGCTCAACCTCTGAATGGGGTTAAGTTGGGTCCACTGCAGGGATGATGAGTGACATGGAACGGGGTGTTCTATGAAAGAACTACAGTGAGTACCAGGCGTACTACCAGAAGAGACAGAGAGCAGATAGACGACAAGTAAATGTATGAATTTGAAGACTTTGCAAACAGAAGAAAATAAAATAATCGATACCATTAGGGGAGGGAGGTTAGAGAGGGAGGTTAGAGAGGATATCAGAGCCCCCCAGTAAGAACAAGATGGTATTACACAGAATCATTCAGAGGACAATGAACCCTTAGATATTACATATATATAAACATATATAATTTGTTTGTATTTGTAAGCTTATTTGTATACATATATATATAACATAACATATAATTATATATAACATTTTATATGTGTGCGTGTGTGTGTGTGTGTATAAAACACAAAAAGTTAACTCAGTTAAAGAGCTGGAAAGTATTGTTGTGGAAATCATCTTTGGAAGCTAGAGTTAGAAGACAAAGATGGAAAAGATGACAGAGAAACTAAAAATTCGCACAAGTCCTAGAGGCTCATTGTATTATAAATTAAAATTCTAGAATGAGAAGGCAGAGGAGTTAGGAAGGAAATAACTGAATTGGTTAAAGAACAAATTTCCAGAACCAAAAGTTATGACTTCCCAGTATGAAAGAAAAAAACTGAGGGCCCAGCACAAAGTATGAAAATCTAACCAAACCAAAGCACAGCGCTGGGAAATTCCAGAACAGTGACAAAGCAGAAAACTCTAAGAAAAAAACACAAAAAGGCGAGAACCATTTACATTCCACAAGCAGCACTGGCATCAGAAATAAGACAACTCAGGTTTCCAGGAGAAATGAATTCGAACTGAAATTACGTACCCAAACTACCAAAATTGGGGCAGAACATAGGTATCTTCAGATATTATCAAACTTGTTCAGTCAAAGGCATTTGCCTCTTAAATGCCCTTTCTAAGGGAGCCACCAGAGCATGCCTTTCACCAAACGGGGAGAACAAGGATGCAGGAGAAAGGAAAAGGCATTCCCTGGGGTGGATGGGCCATCCTAGAAGAGCATTTGTGCGTCCAGTTTACAGGATATCCAGTGTAGCTAGTTCTGTCTCCAAGAAGGAAAAAGTGGGAGAAAACTCGGTATGTCTGAAAGCCTTGAGAGAAGATTTAGTATTGTATTACTTGAGTAACAACCAAATAAAAAAGAAAGCAATAATTAACTCTAGAAATAACAAAATCTTCTTTTTAAAAACAGATTCATAGTCGATTGTATGTCTAATGCCAACTGAATTTGCAGTCACAAGAGGGTGAATACTAAACACTGATTTGGCCTGAAGTACAAGATACGTATTTGGGGAAGACGGGGAGTCCATGTTGGAGTCTGGAGAGGGAGATGGGGCCGGTGCCAATGGCGCAGTAGTGGGACTGGAACAGGACATGCCTCATCTGGAAACTTCAGACGTGCACGTTCAGACTTGTGACACAGAGATGTGGAATCACTGCGCAGCGGCAGGAGCTGAAAGGAAAAAAACAATTTCTCTGTGCCTCAATAACCTTGACAAAAATAGAGTAAAACTTGCAATTAGTGAAGACAAAGCATAGATGCTTATGGAAGAGTGGCTAGAATCTTCACAGGAGGGCTATTCCACCACGAGCTTTCTGTTCTTACTCTCAGCAACGCTGGACAGAACTCCAGCACTATCCTTATGAGCCATTTAAACAGCATAATCTCCAAGAAAAACACAAAAAATGCAGAGATTTCACACTACACATGCTGGAAACTGTACACTGTCCCAGGACAGGAGCTGAAGCAAGAAGGCAGCCTTGCTCTCCGCGTTGAACCCGGGCCTCGAGCAGCTCAGACTTGCCTCTCTGGGCGTATCTTCAAGAAGCCCTGTAACGAGGGCTGATGTACGGACTTCAGGGTCCAAGTAAATTCTGGTGAGTGGGTGAATTCACGAATGCTTTGTAATAAGTTTTAAAATTGGAAAGTGTGAGTCGTCCTACCTTGTTTTACTTTTTCAAGATTGTTTTGGCTACTTTGGGGTTCCTTTAAATGTCATATGAATTTCAGAATCACCTTTTCCATTTCTGCAAAAAAAGTCATTAGGATTTGGAAAGGGATTGCTCAAATCCATAGATCACTTGCCATATTCACAATATTGAGTCTTCTAGTCCATGAACTTGGGATGTCTTTCCATTCATTGAAGCCTCCTTCAGTTTCTTTCAACAATGTTTGTAGTTTCAGTGTCCAAGTATTTTATTTCCTTGGTTCGATTTCTTTTCAAATATTTTATTCTTTTGGACTCTATTATAAATGGAATTGCTTTCTTAATTTACTTTCAGATTATTTAATGCTGGTGTATAAAAACACAACTGACTTTCTGTGTTGATCTTATGCCCTGCAACTTTGCTGGATCTCTTTATTTGCTCTAATGATTAGTTTGTTTTTGATGTGGATTCTACAGGATTTTCTACATATAAAATCATGTCATCTGCAGACAGACATGGTTTTACCTCTTTCTTCCCAATCTGAACGCCTTTTACCTCTTCCTCTTGCCTGACTGCGCTGGCGAGCACTGGAGCACACAGTGCAGCAGCGTGAACGTGGGCATCCTGTGTTCCTGACTTTAGAGGGAAAGATTTGGTCTTTCACTGACAAGTGTGATGCTAGCTGTGGGATTTTTTAATCACTCTTTATCATGTTAAAAATGTTCTTCTCCATACCTAGTTTGCTGAGTATTTTTTAATGAAGAAAGAGTGTTGAATTTCATCAAATGCTTTTTCTGTATCTATTGAGTTGATTGTGTGGGTGTGTGTTTTTTTCATCTTATCATTGTGGTATTACATGTTGATTTTCTTATATTGAACTGCCCGTGCATTGCTGGGATAAATCCTAACTCGTATAACCTTTGCATCATGTATAATCCTTTTAATGTGCTATTGGATTCAGCATGCTAAAAGGTAACGCTACTTGGTAAAAAATGTTCACACCTTTGTTAAGTCACTTAGCTTGAACTTAATTTAATGAGTCTAAAGCTCATTAAAACATTCGTCATTGTTATCTGACTTCACAGTTAAAAGATAGGAATGTATGAAATCTGATTTCATACAACATCAGTATCTCCTTTTGTCTTTTTACCAATAGCGACTTGTAATCAAATTTAGTTTAGAAATTTTTCTCTAGATAAATATTTCCTAAGGATTATTATGTTTTTGTTTGGTGCGTATCAAAGAAATAATTAATTGACTCTCCACCAACTCCTGCACTTTCTCTATACTATTGCTTCTAGCTGTTGAGTTAATTTTCTTTTTGGTGTTAGTTTTTATTTTTCATTTGAATTACAAAAGTTTTCCAGGAATGCATCCATTTCATCTAGGTTGCTTAGCTTATTGGCATTTAATTGTTGATAATAATTTCTGATGATTGTTTCTACTTCCTTGGTGTTAGTTGTGATCTCTCCCTTTTCATTCATAATTTTATTAATTTGGGCTTTCTCTCTTTTCTTTTGGATTAGTGTGGCCAATGGTTTATCGATCTTATTGATTCTTTCAAAAAACCAGCTTCTAGTTTCATTGATACGTTCTACTGTATCTCTGGTTTCTACTTTATTGATCTCTGCTCTAATCTTGATGATTTCCCTTCTTATGTGTGGAGTTGGTTTGATTTTGTTGTTGATTCTCCAGTTCTTTAAGGTGTAGAGACAGCTGGTGTATTCTGGATTTTTCAATTTTTTTGAGGGAGGCTTGGATGGCTATGTATTTCCCCCTTAGGTCCGCCTTTGCTCTATCCCATAGGTTTTGGACCAAAGTGTCTTCATTCTCATTGGTTTCCATGAATTGTTTCAGTTCTTCTTTGATCTCTTGGTTGATCCAAGCATTCTTAAGCAAGGTGGCCTTTAGCTTCCAGGTGTTTGAGTTCCTTCTGAACTTCTCCTTGTGATTGAGCTCTAGTTTCAAAGCATTGTGATCTGAGAATATGCAGGGAATAAAATCAGTCTTTTGGTATTGGTTGTGTCCTGATTAGTGACCCAGTATGTGGTCTATTCTTGAGAAGGTTCCATGTGCACTTGAGAAGAATGAGTATTCTGTTGTTTTAGGGTGGAATGTTCTGTATATATCTATGAGGTTCATCTGGTCCAATGTGTCATTCAATGCTCTTGTTTCTTTATTGATTTTCTGCTTCGATGATCTGTCTATTACTGAGAGAGGTGTGTTAAGATCTCCTACTATTAATGTATTCATATCAATATGACTCTTTATCTTGATTAACAATTTTCTTATGTAATTGGCTGCTCCCATATTGGGAGCATAGATATTTACAATTGTTAGATCATCTTGGTGGATAGTCCCTTTAAGAATGATGTAGTGTCCTTCTGTATCTCTGACTACAGACTTTAGTTTAAAATTTAATTTATCTGATATGAGAATCGCTACCCCAGCCTTCTTTTGAGGCCCATTGGCATGAAAGATGCTTCTCCATCCCTTCACTTTCAGTCTGGGTGTATATTTAGGTTCAAAATGGGTCTCTTGTAGACAACATATGGATGCATCCTGTCGTTTTATCCAATCTGCAACCCTGTGTCATTTTATGGACGCATTTAGGCCACTCACATTGAGAGTGATTATTGATAGATATTTTTTTATTGACATCGTGTTACCTTTGAAGTCTTTCTTTCTGTAGATTTTCTCTATATTTCTGTTCAATGCTATTCTTAGGATTTTTCCTCTTTTATAGAACCCTCCTTAATATTTCCTGCAGTGTCAGCTTGGTGGTTGCATAGTCTTTTAAGCCTTGCCGGTCTTGGAAACTCTTTGTCTCTCCATCATTTTGAATGTCAGTCTTGCTGGATAAAGTATTCTTGGCTGCATGTTCTTCTCATTTAGTGCCCTGAATATATCTTGCCAGCCCTTTCTGGCTTGCCAGGTCTCTGTGGACAGGACTGACGTTATTCTGATGGGCTTTCCTCTTCAAGTAAAGAGACTCTTTGTCCTTGTGACTTTCAAGAGATTATATCTACAATTATGATTCCTCAATTTGACTATCAGGTGCCTTGATGTTTTTCTGGAATCTATAATCTTGGGTGGAGACCGTTCAGCCTCTAGTACATGAACGCTGGTTCCATTCACGAGATTGGGAAAATTTTCATGAAGAACTTGTTCCACTATATCTTCTAGACTTCTTTCTTTCTCCTCCCCTTCAGGGATTCCAATAATTCTGATGTTGGAACGTTTCATGGCATCATTTATTTCCCTGATTCCGTTTTCGTGGCTTCTAAGCTGTTTGTTCCAGGCTTCCTCCTGATCCTTTCTCTCTATCTGTTTGTCCTCCAGATCACTAATTCCATCTTCTGTCTCAGTTACCCTAGCTTTGAGAGAATTTAGATTAGATTGGAACTCATTGAGAGCATTGTGAACCTCATCCTTGGTAGTTTTCAGCTCTGCCCTAACATTGTGAACATCATCTCTGGTCGCTTTCAGTCCAGCCCTAATCAATTCTGTTTGGTCATCCATAGCTTTCTCCAACCTAGCTATTGCCTGGATAATTGTTAGCCTGAATTCTCTTTCCGACATATTGTCTATGTTGATAGACGTTAGCTCTGTTGCAGAAGGTCCATCCTCTGTATTTTTCTTCTGTTGGGCATTCCTCCTCCTAGTCATTTTGGTGAGAGATGGCTGAACAGATGTAGCTGGATGTATCAACTGTGGTGCAGTCAAGGTGCTCCCTGGAACGCTCCTGAGCAATCAGGATTCCCCACCTAAATGAGAGAAAAAAGAAAAGAAAAAGAAAAAGAGAGAGAGAGAGAGAGAGAGAGAGAGACAGGAAAGAAAGGGAAGATAAAAGAGAATGTTCAGCCCAAATGGGCCCCAAGGTAAGATTTATGAGGTATACAAACAAAACCAGACAAATAAAAAGACTGATAAAAGTATATAACAAGAGAAAAAAAATATATATATATGTGCAAATAAAGGAAGAAACTTGTCGAAAAGAACCCCGAGTGTAAGATTTATATACTATCAGGACAAACACAAAAACACAGAAACACTCCTGGAAGAAAAAGATGGGAGAGTAGTTATAAATTCTCAGTGTGGGCGAGGAAGGTTGTTTTGATTCGTCCTGGATGTATCTTGATATCTTTGTTAAAGGACTCAACTTTCCTAAGATAAAGGGGGATTAAAAATTGGTTTACCTATAGGGGTAACATTGATTGAGGAAAGGGAATTACCTTGAAGTTTAACTCTATATAAATATTAGAAAATAAAAATAAAAAAGGAATAAACTAGACTAAACTAAAATTAAAAAAAATTAAAAAATAGAAATGCAAAAGAAAAACACAGGTGTATGTATCAAAAAGTTCAGGTTAGAAGGTTATTATGGAATTTGATGTACTGGACATCTCACTGTGATGGTAAATAGGTTAAAAAATCATCTATATAAAAAAAAATGAACCAGAATAGTGGGAACTAATTAAAAATAAAAGTTGTCCTATGAAGTAGTGGTGGTTTTTCTCTTGTCGTCTTTTTTTTTTTTTTTCTTTCCTGGTTGGTTTTCTGGGGGAGGGGCCTGCCACGTGGGTTTTCAGTCAATGATGTTCCCTGAGTTAAGTCCTCCCGCCCCCTTCAAGGGGGTGGGCTCTGAGGAAACCGGTTTTTTCAGTCTTTTGTTCTCTGGAGGTTTTTATGTTTGTTCACTTTTTTTTTTCTCTCTCGCCTTGACCGCTTTTGATGGTTTTTGTAGGTTTAGAGGAAAGCAAACTGCACCCTGACCCCCCTCTCAGAGAGAAGCCTCAGTCTGCTTTCCTGTGGGTGCTGCAGAGCCCAAATAAATTCCCCCTTGGCCACTGGCAGAGCAGGTTCTGAGTCGCGGTCGCTGGGGATGCAGGATCTTCTGCTTGTAGCCAAAACCATGGCAGCGGTGGCTGTCTGGTCAGCTCCAAACTGCCAGAGAGGTTCCAAGGAGTGATCACACACTGAGATTTTCCCGCTGGCCCAGGCTGGGAGCGCCTGGTCCTTCTGAGTCTGAGAACTCTGGGCTTGCAAGCACTTCTCTCAGGGGAGGGTGAGGGGTGTGCGCTTATCTCAGGCTCTGGTGGAATGGCACAGGTCTAAGAGGCAACCCACGGAATGGGAGAAGATATTTGCAAATGACAGTACAGACAAAAGGTTGATATCCAGGATCTATAAAGAACTCCTCAAACTCAACACACACAAAACAGATAATCATATAAAAAAATGGGCAGAAGATATGAACAGACACTTCTCCAATGAAGACATACAAATGGCTATCAGACACATGAAAAAATGTTCATCATCACTAGCCATCAGGGAGATTCAAATTAAAACCACATTGAGATACCACCTTACACCAGTTAGAATGGCCAAAATTAGCAAGACAGGAAACAACATGTGTTGGAGGGGATGTGGAGAAAGGGGAATCCTCTTACACTGTTGGTGGGAATGCAAGTTGGTGCAGCCACTTTGGAGAACAGTGTGGAGATTCCTCAAGAAATTAAAAATAGAGCTTCCCTATGACCCTGCAATTGCACTACTGGGTATTGACCCCAAAGATACAGATGTAGTGAAAAGAAGGGCCATCTGTACCCCAATGTTTATAGCAGCAATGGCCACAGTCGCCAAACTGTGGAAAGAACCAAGATGCCCTTCAACGGACGAATGGATAAGGAAGATGTGGTCCATATACACTATGGAGTATGATGCCTCCATCAGAAAGGATGAATACTCAACTTTTGTAGCAACATGGATGGGACTGGAAGAGATTATGCTGAGTGAAATAAGTCAAGCAGAGAGAGTCAATTATCATATGGTTTCATTTATTTGTGGAGCATAACAAATAGCATAGAGGACAAGGGGAGATGGAGAGGAGAAGAGAGTTGAGGGAAATTGGAAGGGGAGGTGAATCATGAGAGACTATGGACTCTGAGAAACAATCTGAAGGTTTTGAAGGGGCGGGGGGTGGGAGATTGGGGGAACCAGGAGGTGGATATTGGAGAGGGCACGGATTGCATGGAGCACTGGGTGTTAAATCTTACCCTTCAGTGGTCCAAACGTGGCAACTTCCAGTTATGAAAGCAGTAAGTCCTGGAGCTGAAGTGTACAGTCGAGTGGCCAGTTTGATAACTGCATTTTACATTTTGAAGCTGCTATGAGAGGAGATCTTAGAAGTTCTCTTCCAGGAAAAGACCTGTCCCGGGTGGTGTGGATGACACCCGCACTTACACAGGTTCGTTCCACAATGCCCGTGCCTCTCAGATAGTTATGTTGTCCTTCTGGAACCCACGCAATGCTGCATGTCAGTCACACCTAAATACATCGCGTTAGAGATGCCTTTGTCTTTCCGTTAGGCTCATGCTTTAGTTCGCGTTGCTTACCGGGAGACACACCGTGTGAGGAACTCCTGTGCCCGTCTTGAGTCTAGCTGTAGCACCATCTCTTTTATGCATTCATCGGTGGCTGTATCATCGTGACACTTTCTCAATTATTATAACTTCAAAATGCATTTTAATGTCACTTATACAAATGTTGACTTATTGCACTTTTTTTTTAATTTATTCATGAGAGACAGAGAGAGAGAGGAAGAGGGAGAAGCAGGATCTCCGGAACAGGGAGTCCCACGCGTGGCTTGAGCCCAGGACCCTGGGACCATGACCTGAGCCAAAGGCAGACGCTGAACGCACTGAGCACCCAGGCGCCCCCAACTTTTTCTTTAAATATGTTTTTAAAATTGATTTTTCTCTATTTGTTTCTGTCAATGAGTTTAGGTTTGTTCTGTCAGATCATATGGGAAGTAGGAACATCCCGCCGACTCTTGTTTGAACTTGAGACTGTCTCCTTACTTAACCAGGACTTACTTTAGCATTTTTCCCGCCCGCAAGTGATGGGTTTACCACTACGGTCCTCCATCCCTGGCACTTCGTGGTTTTGTTGCAGTTATAAAAATAATCTTTTCCATCACATTTTGGATGCCAGAGCTGGTATTTTTCAGTTTTGCTTGTGTCTGATCCCCTCACTTCATTACTGATTTCCAGGAGGCTCCCTTGGGCCTCGCAGCTGGACAGTCTCGTGAGCCACAAGCACTAGTTTGGTCTCCTATTTTCCATGTCGGCTTCTTTCTTCTTCCTTTTGTCTTTTTTTTTTTTTTTTAAGTTTGTGTGTTTATTTGAGAGAAAGAGAGTGAGCACTGGGGAAGGGAAAGGGAGTGGGAGGGAGACTCTCTGGCAGGCTTTGTTTCCTCTTACTTAGTGATGAGTGGTCGAAAGCAGCAGACCCAGACCAGTTTCAGTCCCAGGTCTGCCGTTCATGTCTGAGGGACTTTCCTGACATCTTGTCCCTTTGAAGGTGTCTGTGTCATGTTCAGTAAACTGGGGAAGGAAAATCGCCTTCATGGGTCAATGCAGGGTTGGATATAATTTTTGTCATTACCTTGGGTCAGAGGCCAAAATGTACACTTTGTCACAGTTATCGTTTATGCTAAATAATTCTGATAATATTGGGCATACTTGTTTCTTCTTGATTTTAAGAAAAAGCGTCCTTCCTTATTCATTTTTAAGAGTGAATTCCTTGCATTAGTCTGACATTTAGGTTTTTGATGATGGTTTGCCACTGATTTGTTTTAAAGCCAATTTTTGTATAAACAGAAGATTTTTTTCCCCATAAATACATGCTGGATTTTATTTTAAGGTAGTTTTATGATCCCTATAAATAATATTTTTTTTTTGACCAAGGGGTGTGATGAATTTTGATAATGCATATATTAATATTAAACTATCCTTGCATTTTTTATATAAATGCTACCTGGTCAAAATGTGTAATTATATTAATATACCTGGTTTTAGATTAGTCAGTACATAATATATAGGGTTTATGTTTCTAGGATGGAAAATACAGTTCTTCATAACTGCATTTCTAATGCTGTGATTTTACATTTTCTTTTATTTCTTGAATACACTTGGAAAATAATTATTTTATTGCTTATTTTTAAAGAATTAACATTTGAGTTATATAATTTGTTGTTTTTCTTCTAATTCTTTGTTTTTGTTTTATTGTTCAGACCGCTGTCCTTATTTTCCACAAAATTGGTTAATTGCATGCTTGCTTTATTTCTACTTCTTAAAACTAATAATAAAACATTATTGACCAGTATTTTAGATGCTATTTACTGACTGTATAATTATACTATAGGCTATTTGAATTATAATCATTTTAGCCTGTGTTCCCCAATTTCCACATTCAATTTGACAACATCCTACTCTTAAAACCTATGTTTAAAAACAGGAGTCACTTTATGGCACATTGTACTGGTCTGTCCTGTGGCCCTAACGAAATACCACGGGTTTGACGGCCCGTACACAGACTTGCGTGTTCTCTGGTCCCTGAGGCTGGGGGGCTGAGATCAGGGCGTGGGCCGGGCCGGTTTCTGGTGAGCTCTGTGGTCTTCACAGGCCCATCAGCTGCTTGTCACTGTGTCCTCCTGCATCTGTCCCCTGAGAGTGCTTCCTGGGCTCTTCCTGTTCTCGTAAGGACACCAGTCCTCTGGGAGTAGGACCATACTCTGTGACCTCGTTCGAACTTCATGAACGCCCACCACGCCCTCTTCCACTACAGTCATGACTGGGGTTAGGGCATGAACCTGTGGATTTGGGGGGAGCACAGTTTCACCCATAACATACGTCCCTGTACTTCACATTCTGGATTTTGTGACTGAAACGTATCTTCAATATCTGAGTCTGTTTCTGTAATGAGATTTCTTTAGATACGTCTATGTTTAACTGGTTTTACTACTTGCTGGTATTTTCCCATTCTTGAGTTCTTTGCTTGGATTTCTGTCGTGCTGGATTGGAATTTCTCTCCAGATTTTCCAGAACGCCTTCACCAGCAGGGATGTTTCAAACTCTGCTATTTCTGTTTGGTAGATCAGACACACCTTGATGGTTAAAACCTCATGTACTCATGTGTTCTCTTTCACACGCTGATAGGCCTTACTCCATTATGTTTTGGCATTTAATGTTTAAGAGGAAAACTAGATTTTGGCTGCTGAGTAGGCAAATTCCCTCTCAATAATTGCTAATAAAACTTAGGTTAGGTTCTTCTTTTATTCTTATTCTTGTTTTCAGATCAGGAAAGTTGTCTTATATAATTTTTTTCTATTATGCTTCTACATTCCTGCAAGCTTTCTTTGTATCACTAGAGATCTTTATAAAGTTCTTCTATTTTCTGTTCTCCACAAATATCCCCTTCACTCATGACTTTTTCTACTTCATATTCTAGAGCAGCTCCCAGTTTTTGCCTTCACACCGCAGCATGTTTATGAATGATTATTCAACACTTGCCAGCAGTTCCCTGCACTGTTACCAAGACTCTTCTCTGCTCTTTTACAGAGCTTTTCTGTGACAATTGAACCTCCCTGGGGTAACCTACTGTGTCCTACCCTCATGGCTTTAACAACCAATTTGCTGAAAATGCCAAGTTTTGCTTGAGATGTCTGCTTCTGAATAGCCCAAGAACACCTGTGTGGACAGGGCAGCAGGCAGCATCCGGCCACCATGATCGCCCTGTGAATGTTCTAGAATGACGGACGGGCAGCAGTTTCTGGAGAGGACTGCATCAGCATTCCTAATCTGGGGGCAGATTTTCTAAGAGCCTCCAAGGGTCTTCTCTAGAGGACGGAGTCCTCAGTCATTTAAAGCCAAGCCTGGGCACACTTTTCCCTCGGGCTTCCTTGCTGCACAGGAGGAAAAGATTCTGCGCAGGTCAGTGTTATGTGGTAAGTCTGTCTCAGCCTCGGGGGCTGTGCGTTTTCAGCTGCCTCTCTTCAGGCCTGGTGGGGAGAAGGGGGAGATGTGAGGATGGGGGTGATGTGAGAGCTCCCTTCAGATTCGCCCCAAAATTTCCTGTCCTGCCTCTGCTCGCCGAGTCTCCGCACACCCCTCTTAACTTGCTGAGGGGCAGGACCACTTAGAGGAGGGAGAGGAGGACGTTCTGTCAAAACTGTGTTTCTATTTAGCACAGTGAGCTGGTCTGTGATTACTTGCCAAATCCCAGTGTATGTGACTGAACTTAAACCCTTTAAATATTTTAGTGCGTAGAGACTTTTGTGTGTCAGAACAGGGACATTTTTAATTTCCAAAGGATATGAAAAAGACTTTTGCTACATTCCACTAAAATTTTAGGAGTCTACACAAAGTGCTTTAGTTGTTCCGATTTTAGAAGTCTATAATTTGGGTTTATTTGATACCCCAAAAAGATCATGTGAATTTCCACAGATTTTGCAAATAACTGTAACCGTGTGCCTGCTGGTAAATATAGCAACATCTCTGGACATTACTGAAATCTTAGACACAGGCTGCTTCATTCATGTGGGTGTCGTTCAGTTCCGGAGGCTCAGGTCCGGGAGCAGTTCACAGACCGTCCGGGACGGTGAATTGTCTCTTTACTGTTCTGACAGTGATATGTCTTGCTCACTTCTGTGGGCTCACGGAGGGTCAGTGGGCTTCCTTCCAATGCTCTGGTCCTGTGGACGTCCTGTGTACACTGGGGGTTCCCACCCGTGGGTGATCTTTGCGCTGACATTCTGCTGTCACGCCTCGGGGAAGGTGCTGGCATCTGGCAGGTGGAGGGCTGGCTGCCACCGACACCCCACAGTGCACACGACCACCTCCCAGGAAAGAACTAGCTTGTCCTAAATGTCAGTTGTGCCAGGCTCAGCAGCTGAGTCACGTGCTGTGGAGCTGCGACGTGGCTCTTCCTGTCTTTGACGATGTCGGTTGTCGGTCATTTCACAGCACAATGGATGTCTTTGAATTCATCCTTCATATGGCTACAAAGCTTC
Source organism: Lontra canadensis (assembly GCF_010015895.1). NCBI lineage: Eukaryota > Metazoa > Chordata > Mammalia > Carnivora > Mustelidae > Lontra > Lontra canadensis. Next base: position 251,191 of record NW_022631026.1, read on the forward strand.
AGTAAGCCTGAAGACCATTTCATTTTTTAAAGTACATATATATATATATATATATATGTATATATATATATATACATATATATATATTTTTTTTTTGCCTACAAATGCTCAAAGCACATATAATAAAAGTGCTTTAGTTGTTCCAAAAAAGAATGCTGTATTTGTTCCAAAATCTAAATACTGCACTTGAAAGAGATTTTAAATCCATATGGTCCACACGGGAAGGCTCTTTCATGAGTACTTGCTGGCTTGGGACATTACCAGTATCATATTTCAAATGACAATATTCCCGAGAATCTTAAAGAATAGTATAATTAGAATCATAGAAATTTTGAGCTGGAATGAGTGTTAGGGACCATCCAAAATTTGAGATGTTCAACCAGACTGTCTCCAACAGTTTAGATATGACAGCTGAGTCCCAACGAGGGGAGCCCTAACGACCCCCAGATGCAGAGCCACCTCCCTGGGTCCTGGACCAACCGGTCACCTTCATCTACAGTGAGTGATTTCCTCCGCTCAGTGTTTGGTGGGACAAACACTTCTACCCCTTTCTGAAACGGTACACATTATCTTTCTACATAATATCTCCAGCATAAATATAAAAGAGTGATTGTTGAGAAGATATAATCTCCCAGCAGATGCAATAAAATCTGAAACGTGGCTCACTATTGTTATGGTTTACATAAGGTCCCTAAACCCTGTCCCTGATGTTGCTTACCTGAAGCCCTCCTTGCCAGTGTCACACTCAGCATGCTCTGTGCTCGAGGGAGCAACTGTGAGACGAGAAGCAAGCACTTTCCTAGGTAGCACCTGGGGGGCTGATTTGATTGAAGGTCTGCTATCGGCTCAGGTCATGATCCTGGGGTCCTGGGATTGAATCCCACATTGGGCTCCCTGCTCTGTGGGGAGCCTGCTTCTCCCTCTGTGTACTCTCCCTTTGCTTGTGCTTTTACTTTCTCTCTGAGAAATAAATAAATAAAATCTTGAGGAGGAGGAGGAGGAGGAGGAGACATATCAGACATAGAACAGGAAGAGGAGGGAGAGGAGGGGGAAGAGGGGGAGGAGGGGGAGGAGGGTATTTTCCTGACCTGGTGGGGCTCACAGTTTGGTGTTCTTCAATGCATGGAGTAAAAATCATCATCTTATGGACACCTATGCTGAATATTTCAACGGTGCTCCATTATATTGATTTATCTCACGATTGTGTATGTCTGCACATGTTATTAAATTCTGTAATTGTTCTAGATTATCTGGGTATCCTGGGCAGTGGCAGGTGCTGGACATACACTTGGAAGACGTCAGAGTTTGGCATGTGCTCCTCAGGCATTGACAACTCATGGTAGACAAAGATACTGAAGAAGAAGAAGGCAGAGGTCAATATATAATGACGGGTCATGATAAAGTGACAGGAAACATCCTGGGAGCTAGCGGAGGCACTCATAGGCTGACCAGTTGGCTGAGGGGTCAAGGACGGCCTTTCTGAGGAAGCCGCCCTGGAAGGATAAGTACAGGGGATTTGGGGAGAGTGGGTCAAAGGGCCGCTCCAGGCAGGAGGAATAGTAGGGTCTGCTGGTTTTGCTGCTGGGAAGTAGAAGGTATTCCTCATGCTGCCATCAGTGAACACACTGACTTAACCAACTTCCTGAAACGCTCCCAGTCTCCCCCACGGGGCGGGCTGATTAGTGTGGTGTAGCGGTAAGAAGCAAAGGTTTAATTTGGGGTCAGCTGACCTGGGCTCCAAGCCTGTCTGTGATTTGTTACCAGAGGGACCATGGGTGTGATTGGCCTCTTGGGCTCTTAGCACGAGCCATGCCAGACGTTGGAATGCCCGTCCTCCTTGTGTCCCTGGGCTCAGCTCCTCCCCGGTTTCAGTCTTCCCTCAAAGCCGTCTTACCCTGAGGCTTGGCCCTTGTACTTTGAATTGCAGCCCTTCCCTATCCCAGTAAATCCTATACCCTTTCCTTAGTTTACTTTTCTTAGCATACCAATTACCTGTAATTCTACATATTTTCTTTGTTTATTATATGTCTCCTCTACTAGAATTAATCTTCGTGAAACCAGGAGTTTTCATTTTTTTTTAAATTCACTGCTAAAGCCAGTGCTTAGAAAAGTAGGTGACATATCAGACATAGAACAGATACTTGTTGAAAGCGTGAATCTCACAGGCCTCTTCAGAATCTTAGAGAGAAAGCATGCAAAGATGTTAATATACTACCTGGCATAGAATAAGTGTACAAAAATGGCAAACATTTTCATATTTTAATATAAAAATTAGTGTCTAAATAGAAAAAATGTTTAAAATGCTTCCTTCTAAGATCTTTTCTTTTTTTTAAAGTGAACACTTTCTGGACAACCTGTTCAACAAATTGTGTTGGGAAAACTGGATATCCACATGCAGAAGAATTAAGTTGGATCCTTACCTCACACCGTATACAAACATGAACTCAAAGTGGATGAGAAATCTATCAAATTTAGTCAAAGATTAATGTAGTCAAAAATTAACTAAAGAGACATAAGTGTAATAACTATAAAACTCAGAATAAAACAGAGGGGAAGCTTCATGATATTGTATTTTCAATGATTTCTTGGATATTATACCAAAAGCAGAGGCAGAAAAAGGAAAATAGATAAATTAAAAACTTTGGTGCACTACCAACAGGATGAGAAGGCGGCCCATATGACGGGAGGAAATATTTGAAAATCCTATACCTGATGAGAGAATTCCTACAACTCAAAAACAGTCATAAAACCAAACCAACCAATTAAAAAACAGGCAAAAGACTTGAGTAGATGTTTCTCCAAAGAAACTGTGTAGATAGCCAATAAACATATGAAAATATTCTCAGTATGATAACTGTTAGGGAAATTTAAATCAAAGCCACAGTGAGGTACCCCCGCACCCATTAGGACGGCTCTCACTAAACAAAGAGAGAATAACGTTTGCTGACAAGGGTGCAGAGAAATCAGAGCCCTCGTGCTATGGCTGGGGATGGAAAATGGAAAACAGCACGGGGTCTCCTCAGAAAATTAGATGCAGAATCTCCCTGAGACCCAGTCCTTGTACCTCTGAGCACACACCTGAAAGAACGGAATCAGAGACTCAGACCCGTGCACACTGTGCTCACGGCAGCGTCACTCCGCAGCGGTAATGCAGCAGTGGCGCAAACGTTCGTCAGCTCGTGGACGGGTGACACAGCGTGACACGGAAGAGCAGTGGGTTAGCACTGACACCGGATTCCCCACGGGCGGACCTCGAGGATGGTGCCCAGTCCCAGGAGGACACACTGCACCATTCCACTTGATGGAGGTGCCCAGGAGTCCAATGCATAGAGACAGAAGGTAAAACGCCGTGGGGGCCGGGAGGGAGAAGAACGGGGTCACGGTTTAACGCACAGAGTTTCACTTCGGGGACATGAGAAAGTTCTGGGTGGTGCAAGGACAGTAAAAATGAGGACCTTGTGGCAGACACGATCAGTAATTCTGAAGATCCTTCAACACTGCATAATTTATATGATTCGCATGTTCCAGGTTGTAATATATGAGGTTGTGACATCAGGCATTTCGGCACCTTTTTCCTTATGGTTGCCTCTTGTATTCGTTTTCCTATAAAATAATCCAAAGCTCTAGAAAATCTGCGATTTTGGAGGAATCACTTCAGACTCTCTTACCACAAACTATTGGATATACTAGTGGGAGTAGAGACAGAGGAAAGCATTTTTACCTCTACCCGGTGCCCGGTCCAGGCTGTGCAGTTGAATTCTCACGGTCGTGTGGCAGGTGCTGCTTTGCCAGACGTGAGTGAACCAAAGATCACGAAAGCTGAGTGTATTTGCCGAGCCTGAGACACACAGGCTGGGGACTTGCTGCTGTTTGAACTTTGTGGATATTAACTTTTTATCACCTTCATATTCAGGCGTCGAAGTCCGCTCATTCATGACCCTTTCTCACTGACTTGATCATGAGACTGTAGCACACGGCTCGCCCGCCAGGCTCCGGGGATCCGGCACAAAGTGTCCCGTTGGAGCTGTCGGAGCTGAGGCCCTGAGGCAGGTGACTCCTTCCGACAGCTGCCGTCTGCGGGGACGCTCTGCTTCAGTCTCACAATCATGGCTTTTGTTGGACAAAATTCATTGACGTTCCTGGTCAAGAGTGTCGTCTGCCGAATGAATTCCTAATCTACCTTAGTTGGTTATTTTATGATTTCATGTTTTTCCCCTTAAGGGAACAAAGAGAGAAACTTCTGTCCCGACCGCACCGTTGAACGTCTGTGTCTGCGGCTCCCGCGCTGCCGGGATCCGGACCCGGTTCTGGAAGCTTCCCCATGGCCGGGAGCGCAGGGCAGGGCTCGGGCGTTGCAGCAGCCGGGCTGAGGCGCTGCTCACCCAGGCGGTCGCCTGTAGGCTTGCAGCTGCGAACGCGGACACGAGCGACAGCTTCGCAGAACAGGGACCCGGCGGCTCACTTGCCCCCAACGGGGCTGCCGCATCCGGCAGGTGCTGCGGGCCTGGGATCCGGCTGAGCCGCGGAAGTTCCCTCGGAGCCGCAGGGACGGGAGGAGCCGGCCCAGAGGGGTGCTGTGAAGTCAGGGGACGCTTCAGAGCTGACGGACAGCGTGACGGCGTCGCTCACCGAATGGCCCTGAGCACGGAGCGCGGTGGCAGCGCCGCGGCTTGTGTGGCCACGTGGAGAAGGCCTGGTGGCTGGTGTGCTCACGGCAGTTCTGTGGGTCTTTTCACAGTTTGGAGCTTTGAAGTGGCTCCAGGGACAGCTGGGCTTGTGGCGCCCACCGGATAAAACCACGGCCCGAAGCCAGGGTCACGTCTTCTCCAAGGTCACCCAGGCGGCTTGTGGTACGGTGCGAACGCAGCTGTGGGACCCATGGCTAAGGGGCCATCGACGCGAGGACATTGCCGTGAAGCTCGTTTGAGCTTTGATCGATAAGACTGTGATCTTAAGGAATCATGGGGACAGGACACAAATAGGAAGCAAGGACCCAGCGTCTACAGGGAGAGACAACACGGATTCTCCCACGGGGTCTTCAGCGGCGTCTTAGTCACCGCCCGGCGTGCCAAAGCCCCGAGGAGTCCAGAGGGGACCCAGGGTCTCGTGAAGCGTGCGGGGCTTGTCCTCGAGCAGAGGCGAGGGGTGACCCAGACGCCATCGGCGAGGACGTCCAGGCAGAGGGGCCTGCTGGGGGGCTGGGCCGAACCTGGGCCCCCTCACTCCCTCACAGAGCTCACCGTATTTTCCTGCTTTTCACAATTTCTGGTATGTAGGAAAGAGGAATGTTCAAACTTCACTCGGTGTGTCCCTGTGTAAAGGGGTCAGTACAGGGCCCCGGCGCGGAGCTCGTGCTCGCATCGGAGGGGCTGCAAATGCAGATCACAGGAGTCAAGACGACACTCACCTCCACTCAGTGATGGGGAGGGAGACAGGCCGTGAGAGACGCGGAGATGCAGGAACCGCTGAGGCCGCTGGGGGGGTGGGGGAGGGGCCGCCGGGGGATGGGCACGAAGGAGCCCGGGATGCGACGGACACGGGCGTTCCACGCAGCTGAGGAGTCACAGAGACAAGGATGCACTGTGCCAGCTCATTAAATCTGAATAAAAAATAGTTACCAAACCCAAAGTCATCATTGAGACTCATTATAATCCTTTTAACAAATAAATGATGTGTTTGTTCTAAAAAAATAATTTGTCCCCAATATCTGAGTACAAGTGAGAGTCTGAGAAGATGCCATCAGCGGCCTCAGAATTGGGGTCCGTTCAGCTACGCTCTCCTCCACACGGTCTAGGAACCCGGCCCCCCAGACGGCGCGCGCAGACTCCGGCCCCTGCGAGAAGAGCAGATCTGCCTTTACCCCTTTTCTTCTCCACGGCGGCCCACAGGACCTCAGTTACCTGGACCGAGGCCCAGGCAGACTCTAAAGATGGGATCTGTCCGACCTGCCAGGAGCACGGGGAAGGAGGACAGAGCTGGCGGCGGACAGACACGCACATCCTTCCTGGAGTCCCTCGCGCACTCTGCCTTCCACAGTCTCAGGGCTCCGAGCTGGGAGACTTCTGCCCACAGCATTCCATCCGAGGGAAAAACCCGGGAAACGGGCAACACACACCGACTCCTATGAAACTGATGCAAGCGAAACTAGGCGAGGGGTCAGGGCTTGACTGGGGGTTAGTCCGGCTCACAAGAGGGAGTATCTCAACAGCCCGATGTCTGGTCCCCGGCAAGGGAACAAGTGTGCGTCTGCTTGGCGGTCCCCCTTCTGTGCACTACTCTGAAGGAAGGCGCAGATGTCAATTCTAGTTACCCCTTCCCTTCCCTTTCCTGCTCTCCCTGCTTGGTCAGTGTGGGTTGCCGCTGCCTGTTGTTGCAGGATGGGAGCTGGGAGCTGTAGCCTTGTGAATCCCATGAGTCCCGGCAGGAAGAAAGGTGAGCCAAATGGTGCATAACATTCTAGTGACCTCACTGCCCAGGGCTTGGGGCCCCTTTCCCCAGGGCAGCCACTGTCCAAGGCCTCCACAAGGCAGAAGAGACACTCCAGAGTGCAAACGCTATAATTTCTCATGGAGCCCAGATGTGCCCTTGGGGTAAATCTGGCTTATAGACACATTTTGCTTGACCCTCACAGCATGAAAAAGTCAGCTAACAATAACGTTTACATAAAAAGCTCCGTCACCAGCTTGCTCTGGGAGGAGAAGGTCTGGCCATGCTGGACCTCCGGCGGCCCTGGCATCCGAGAGCCACCCCGAGAGCTGGTGCTCTCTCAGTCCTGCCTCCGCAGCTGCCAGCACCCTGTGTCAGCCAGGACGCTCGATTCTCCCGCCGACACTGACCGGTGCAGACCCCGCTGTCCAGAGAGCTCCCATCTGTGGAGGGGACGCACGCATCCAGCATGCGTATGCATGGGACTTCCCATGTTGAGATTTTATTTTTCTTCTGGATTGACCGTGATGACTATGAGGATGTGGGAAGAGTGGGTGTGTGGGCAGCCCAGCCCCCACCGCCGGCCCTCTGCACGGCTACTCCTCTGTTCCACGTCTGCAAGGTCAGACACAGGATAAAGAAGATGACGCGACAAGGCAAAGGGGTGTCAGGGTTAGAGAAAAAGCAGTTCAGAAATGCAACATTGTACGATGATTAAATACACAAGGGAACAAGTTATTTTAAAGATCTATATGTGAACATAAATTTCAAAAATAAAAATAAGAACTGATGGTAATTTGAAAAGTAGGCATTTAGTGATTAATACAAACAACATCAAATGTGAAAACAGAAACAGACTCACAGGAATTTTATTTAACAATAAAAATGCTAAAGTGATGTCAAAAACACAGAGTTGAACATTATGAAATTTGTAACTTGGGCATCGAAGATGGTCCGTTGCCAGCAGTTTCATACGGTTCAACCCCGTGTGTGTCCTTTTCTCTGACGTTGCTCCTGGACAGATGGAAAAGCATCTCTTTGGGCACCTGTTCCCTCCACCCACTCCCGCTTCCCTCTGCACGTCCACTTGCCTCTGGGACGGCCCCCGTGCCCCATCCCCCTCACCAGGACCCAGGGCTCCAGGCTCCGCAGCCAGTGGAGGCTCTTGGAGAACCTTGAGTGTGGCGTCCACAAGACTCACACTTACCGTTCCTCATGTTGGTTGGCTCTCATCACGTGATCTGGACGCACCGAAATACCTTCTTCCCATTAGGAAGTGTCGCTCGGGTCCAGGCACTCCTGCAAGAGCAAACCAACGGTGACTTGTAACCAAGGGTCACTCCCTCACGGAGGAGAGCCAGAAGAGGGCAGTCACAGGCTGCCGGCCGGGACCCATGCTGTTTTCAGCTTCTCCGTTCCACGTTCTTCCTGCAGAACCCATCCTCAAGGTCACAAGATGGCTGCTAACCCTGGCCATTGCGTCTGCCTCCAGTCAGGAGGAAGGAAGAAGGGGGGCTGGTGAATGGCTTTATTTAGCTTCCCGTCTTCTTTCAAGAAGCCTTGCTGGTGTTCCTTCCCAAATCTTCTGTCTGAGGCCTCACTGACCAGAGACTGACACGGTTGCCATCTTGGATGCAAGGGAGGCTGGGGATATGGTTCCTAGCAGTGCAGGTGATTCTTAACAGGGGAGAAGGCAGACGGCTCTAGGACGGGCGGGTAGCCGTCACCGCCATGGAGGTTATATTATTATTATTTTTTGCCAGAAGAAGTTCCTCTGCGTTTTCTCTCCGTCACTACATCTACCCAAGTTTCTGTGCTGAGGAGCTTTTCCAGCTCTGACATTCCTTTAAGGCTCAGCCTGGAGAGGAGTCCGTGCTGCCCGAGGTGCGGGTCCTCAAGAAGCCCCACGCGCAGGCTTGCTGGGCGCCCGAGTGTCCCGTGCGGTGCCCGTCTCCAGAGGCTCCGGCGGGTGAGCTACGGGGCCCATCAGGGCGGCGTCTGGGGTGCGTGCTCCGAGCGGGCAGTGCCGGATTCGTACCTGACCCAGTGGCCCCAGGAAATAAATGGAGCTTTTCACACAGGATGAACTATGTGGGGAAAGGATTGTTCTCACACATGCAGTTAACCCCTGATGGATGAACATGGGTCACACGCACGGACCACAGATTCAACGAGGACCTCAGAAACTACACGTGAGCACACGCTTCCTAAGCCGCAGGTTTTCCCTCTGTCAAGGGGCATCGTCAGCACTCGCAGCCTGTCTGCTTCGCTTGGTTCAGAATAGTCTGGACAAAACCCAGACTGTTCCCCTTGGCACAGGCCGGGGGTGCGTCCTCGGGCGACTGCTGTCGGAGGGCCCCATGCGGGGTGTCATCCCCCGCGAACTCAGACCCCTGCACTGCTGGCGGTGACACAATGCGCTTTCGAAGAGTCACCAGCTGGGTCGACTATCTGCGCTCAGGTTCGACTCTTCTCTTAAAAGGTGCACACAGTAAATACAGATAATGTGCAGTCGCAGCTCGGTGGAAGGAAGGCGGGTGTGGGCCTTGCCTAGATGTGGGTTCAAATCCGGGCCTCGCCCCTTCCTCGCTTCATTACACTGGATGAGTGCTTGACTTCTTGCTGGTGTCTTCCCGGAGAAGTCTGGGGAACTGGGGCAGGGACGGTGAGCAGGAGGGTGTCTTCCTCCAGCGAGATCTGGAGCAACATGGAGAGAACTTTCCAGAGTCAGTGTTGAGCATCTGGCCTACCAGTTACCAGGGCGGGGACAACATCCACTTCAAGCCCGTGAGACAGCATGCATGTGTGTGTACACGGCATTAAGTCTGACTTTTTTTTTTTTTTTTTTACAAATAGCTGACTTGCTTTATTACTCATTTCCCACAGTGACTAACACTGAATTGCGTGGATGTCCGCAAAACCCAAGGCTCCCCACCCAGGCCTCCTCTTACCTGTGCTCATTATTCTTATGTTCCTGGTGCATTAGGGACACTCTCAGCTAAATGAAGCAGGTGCAGTTCCAGAATTAACCCCAGAGGCCCATAGCCAGCACTGAAGTGGAAGACGAGAAATGTGGGTGCGGACAGGAGCGGGCTGAGGACAGGAGCGAGGGTCAGGGCCCAGGAGAGACCCTCTTGGAGCGTGAACCTCACTGAGTCAGGTTTCAGTTACTTTGGGTTTAGTGATTACCTCTTTTTAAGGTTTTGACAAAGGAAATAAACACCATACTTACATAAGAGGAGCAAACGTGTGTGCTTAAAACAGACTAGAGGCAGAGACATATTTCATATGAAAGACATGTTTCGTGGTTGAGCCTTTGATGCTTCTGAACCCATGAAAACCGGATTTGGAAGAAGTGCATAAACCTAAAACAAAAACCATCAGAGGCGGCAACGGCTAAGGGAGTGTTAACAGAAGTTTCGGCTTCTGGGGACAGTGGTGTCTGAGAAGGGCTAGAGACAGGTGACCACAAGCTGGGAAGCAAGGCAGCTGCCGAGGCAGTGGGGTCTTGGGGGCTCAGCGGTCGAGGCACTGGGTCCCCATGAAGCTGGGAGGACAGACGAGCGGAGTGTCTCTGTCGTTGGCAGATAATCTTCAGAGCCCCGCAGGGCCCCAAGCCCACTGGGCCGAAAACGACCTTCTACCCTCCTCCAAGGAGCCCAAGGCCACTCTCTGGGGCAGCCAAATGTCTTATGGGCTTGGAGCCCCCAGGACACACAAGGGCAGGGGTGTCTCGGAGGAAACGGAGGAAGCAAGATCTACGGACCCTCCTCCTGTCTCCCGACGACGCTTGTCAGGCTTTTCCATCTGGGCAGGACGTCCCAGCATCGCTCTTCAAAGAGGGAAGCACCTTGAGATGGTCGGTGTCGTCTACCGAACCATCTGGCTCCTTGTCACTCTCCGTTTTATATCATGATTTTACAAGCTACACATAGAATTTTCAAGAAGCTTGATTTTTTTTAAAGGCTTTATTTATTTATTTGACACAGAGAGAGATCACAAGGAGGCAGAGAGGCAGGCAGAGAGAGAGGGGAGAGGGGAAGCAGGCTCCCTGCGGAGCAGAGAGTCCAATGCGGGGCTCGACCCCAGGACCCCGGGATCATGATCTGAGCCGAAGGCAGAGGCTTAACCCACTGAGCCACCCAGGTGCCCAAAGAAGCTTGATTTTTAAATAACGGCAGTTTCCCAAAGGAGATGGGACACCCAAAAGAGAAAGATGAAGTAAAAGAACAAAACACACAGAGAAAGAAAGATAATGAACATGGAGAAGACAGAGCTGTGGAAGGCAGAAGGCAAGCTGTGCTCACCGGCCATGGGCCGCTCCGTCTCTGGGCGCTGGCGGCTCTCACCCTGGCTTATGTCCGAGGCTTGCGTGACACCTCGTTGCTTTTGTTGGAAACGCTGTCCGCAGATCTCTGTGCTGCTGTCAGGTCAGCTGTCTGCTCTCATGTTGGATTTGGAGAGACGCAAAGACTCTGCCAGTATTGCCAGCATTTTTCCCAGAACCCTCAGGTCAAAAGAAACTTTAAAACAAACAAAATAAAACTATAATTACTATCGTTGTGGAGGCCGAGAAAATTAAGGCCATCCCACTTCAAGTTTAGCTGATGTGGGAAACAGAGGCAGAAGAAAATCATTAAAATTTCTTACCTACTAACAAGCCCTTGAAACAGACAGAGTGGCTGTCCCCTGCGGACTTAACTGCCCTCACCTTGAGGTTTTGCTAAGGACACTCTTAGCCTGACCGACCCCCTACCCCAGCCGGTCCGACCAGGATCCTGTAAGTCTATGTTAACAATTCCTTTAGCAAACTTTATTTCTAAACCTCCAAGATAGTGTCGAGAATCATTCATAAGTATATGGCCCACTGACACATCTAAAGGGTCTCACGGGAAGATTTTTATTATAGGTAATGAATAACCTTTTCCTCAGACAGCAGCTAGCCCCTCAAGGTCCTGGAGACCTCACTTCCAAAAATCCTTGGAGACTTACATCATCCATAATCCCCTTTGTCCTCACCCACTGCCGAGTGCACCCCTACTCTGCCTTTAAAAATTCTGACTGTAATCTGGCTCGGGGTCCAAGTCCCTACTCTGCTGTGTTGGGTATACTTGGGCCCAAGCTTAAGCTTGTCAAATAAACCCTTGTGTGATTGCATCGGTGCTTGGCTCCTTGGTGGACTCCAGACGTGAAAACTCGGGCATAACATCATCAGAGAGATAAGAGAATTCATTGTCTTCAGAAGGGAAAACGATGCCATAAAAAGGGAGTTCCTCAGAGGACACCTCTGAGCCTCGAAACAAAGAAGTCGGCAGAAATAAGAGTAATACAGAAGCATTGCATTGGAAATGGAAGAAATTTCCCAGAAAGTGGAAAAAAGAACAGGGACTTAGAAAATTAGTAAAAACAAGTATGATACTGAGATGCTCTCATTGACCGAAGTGTTTGCATCCCCTCGAAATTCACACTGGAATCTGAATGCCGGCGCATCCGTGTTTGGAGGTAACTTTGGGGACCAGCCGCACGGGGTCCCCGTGATGGGACAGCCCTGGGGAGAGGGTAGGTGCGGGTGCTCCGTTTGGGCCTCCGCTGCACGAAGACACCAGACACCGGTCTGCAAAGCAGAGGGTTCTCGTGGACCCACACGGGGCCCCCCAGGCTCAGACTTGGAGCCCCCGGAGCTGCCAGGGGGAATGTCAGTCGCGCAGGCCTCCCGGTGGGCGGTCATTAGTTACCAGGGCCCCAGGGGACGAACACAGGCTCTTTCAGAAGCGGCAGCATTCGACAAATAGACGTTCAAAAATAGCAAACAGAAATGATGCGTGAAAGGACAACTTGAAGGGCAGGGATTTCCACAGTGAAAGCATCTGCTGGGCTTTCAGGTAAAGAACGGGACGGGTCACCACACCCGGCCTCTTCACAGCAAGACTGCGAGAAACAACCCTGAAATATCTTAAAAATATCGAGCAAAATACGACAAGAAAGAGCTGAAATGTGGAAAGCGGGTCCTTCTGGAAGGGGGATCACCAGGACTGGCAGTGGGGTTCGGAGGGTGTGGGTTTTCTGTGGGAGCCCTGCGTTTACCGACTCCGCCAGTGCGCCGCGCTTACACATGAGCACAGAACCCAGCAGACGCACATTGTTAAGAACGTATTTGAGGTTCTTCCCAGACAGCTCGTTTCCGCGCTGTCTGCTCTCGCGCGGGTACTTCCGGCACCAGCGTTGGCTGTGGCTGCTGAGGGTGGGTCAGTGACGCCCCGTCATCCACACGTGCAAAGAGCCGACCACAGACCAAGGCCGACGGGTGCGCCAGGTGTCACTCCAGATGTCCCCCCAGCGCTTCAGGGACCCGTCTGGTAGATTCAACGTCTTCTGGGTACTTTTGCTGTCGCCCTTGGGGTCTCTGTCCTCATGCAGACCACGGCCAGGGGCTCTGGGTGTAAGTGTCGCCTCAGGCTCTTGACCAGGGAACCAGGCAGGAAGTGCCTGGTAGTGAGCACCGAGGGCCCCCATTTCGCTGTTGAGCAAAGACACCCTTCCAAGAGCCAGCTGGGGTCTCAAACAGTCACTTCATGCACTAAGCCTTCATTTCTGCTCCTGGTTGGGGCAGCTTGGATTGGGAACGTGGTCTTTAGAAAATGGGGTAGATTGTGTCATCCTGCCACCAACTCGTCCCCTCCGCTCCGGGCCTTTCCCTGTGGGACGTTGTACTTCCTGCTCTGTGGGTGTCAGGCTTGTCCTCTTGGCTTCTAAACAGAATCTTCAAGCGTGAGCTCATGACCCACCGTCTCCCCGCTCCCAGCCCGTCAAAGCAGCAACATCCCCTCTGCATTCTGAGCAAAGGCAGCGTGAGCAGAGCCCGAGCCGGCCCATGACAGGCACGTGCCACCAAGTAGGGGTGACAGGAAAGAAGCTGGCTGACGCTGCACCAGGCAGGGAACACCAGGCTGATGTCCCCCGCAAATCAAAGTCATCCGTACTTAGGATCTGAGCCTTTATTAATAAAATGAAAAAGCCACTCCTGGAGGTTGACCCTCTCAGGTTTATGCTTGAAAATCGTCTGGCTGAAGCGTGGAGATATGGTTGGGATAGAGGAGAAATGGACGTAGGGATCTATTTCTGGAAGTTACTGAGGAAACAGAGGCATGAGAGGACGGTGGTGTGGAGGTGTAAGTGTGGGAAAGGGAAGGACGTCAGACATGTCTCGTGGAAAACCGGTTGGTGATGGGATTCGGACGGAAGGATGTGGGACCCACCTGGAAAGCAGGGAGGTACTGGGGGAGAGAAGAGATCAGTAGAAAGGGCAGTGGGGATCCTGAGACGAGGGACAGGGCCTGAGCTCCCACGTGAACGGTTGGGGCGGGGTGGACTGGGCATGTCCAAGCTGGGGTCTCGGGGGTCTTGATCTACCTCCTTTGGAAAATTTCTGTGCGAGACAGGAAACGCTGTCTGCAAAGTCACTCGTTGTCTGAGATCCCAAGGAAGCCTGTGCCCAGGTAAGTATCCTAGCAACACTTACTTAGTGGGTTTTTATTGTTCCTATATTGAATGACAGCAACGAGCACTATTTTCTTAAGCTAGACAGTAAGTATGGCCAACTACGTTCATGTTTGCAATTCTGACAAGTGACAAGTAGGCCCTTTTCTTACAACCACGCAGCAGACCAGGAACGTCAACGACTGCCCCAAATTCTCAGTGAACTTTGTGTCAGAATGACGGTGGACGTTTTGGCCACCCAGGCTGCACTGCATTGTTAGAGAGCAGTGTCCCCTGCTAAGGCTGCGCCCAGAGAGGTGCAACACGTGTGGGGTGGCGGAGGGCGGCGGAAGTGTGGAGGTCCTGGGAGGGGCTTTCCTCACCTGTGCCCAGAGCTGCCGCCGTCAGAGCCAGCAAACACAGCACGGTCCAGAGCCAGACCAGCCCCACTTCATTAAACAGGTCCTTGCTTCGGCAACGTACTCACCAAAACCGGAAGGACAGAAGGTCGGCATGGCCCCTGGGCACAGATGACAAGCCAAATGATTAAACAAAACAAGATCTGTCACTTACGACTCCTGGCCTGTCACTTTTCTGGAATCTCTGGAGGGCGACCATACGTGAACGTGAGGTGAGAAGCTGGAGACAGGCCTTGGGGCCTCAACAAGGAAAAAGCAGGACAGAGACAAGTCACCTGGAAGAATACGAAGAAATATGTGGTGTGAAACCCTGACGCACGACGTCCCGATATGTCCTTGTCTAAGGTCACTTAGCCAGCGCACAAGCAGCTTCCTGTCCATCCACAAGCACCCCCCAGCTGCCCTCTGAGGACTTGTCCATTCTCCATCAGCCTTCCCCTGTCCACATGCTCTCCGGCTTGAGGATGTTGTCCTCCAACTGGTGACCTGAAACCATCCTCCCCTCCCTCTGGGAAATTCTGTCCTTTAAATGCCCAACCCCGTCTTGCGTGCTGTTCTGAGCCTCACGCCCGAGCTGCCCAGGATTCCGCGATCCCGAATATTCCTTTCTCTCAAGGGTCACTGCCCACAAGTCACTCCCTGGGAATTACTGCTTCCGGTAGCATAGCTGCCTTTTGAGCTGGAGAGTTTTCTCCTCCGGGAGGTGGGCTCTGAGCGAGCTGTGTGCTTCGTGACAAGCTTCGGAGCCGGGAGAACAGAAAAGTTTTCCTTCTAAAGTGTCGCTGTTCTTGATCTGGGTGGTCCGCAGTCCCCAGGCTCAGCAGGCTCCCCTCAGGGCCGGCTCCCCCCGTGCCTCCTCAAGCGAGGGGCATCAGGGCAGCTTACAAGACCAGTCACTCTGCAAAGCAAAGTGTCACTGCAGAGAGATGAAAGGCCCCATCTCTGTCTGGACGCCCTGGGATGGGCCGGTGCTGAGATCTCTGAGATCAGCAGCCTCCCAGACACCTATGCCCCCTGAGCGTTCACTAACGTTTCTTTGCACAGATGTCTCTTCTGCTCGCTGTGCTTGGAGGTTTGATTTAGTTATAAAACCCTAACAAACCCAACTGTTGTGTTTTCCACATGGTGAAGGACCACACACTCACTAAAGCCCGAAGCAGAATCCGTTTACTGTGGATTCTAGCCAGTATTATGATGCACTGTTGTCCAAAAATACAGTTTTGAAAGACGAGGTTAGATTTGTTCGTGCTGCTTGGCTGAGAGCTCGTTAAGTGAGAAGGTTTCCACAGTCATCTCAGACCAAGCAAACTTTATTAGGCTGAACTATTTTTAGGTACATCTATGAAATCTCTCCAATTTATTACATGTCCTAAAATCTTGGGGCTCTGAAATTTTGTTTTATTTTCCCTTCTTAAAATTCCCTCGCCCCCTCTGGTATGATTCAAAGGAAAGCATATTTTTGTTTCCTATGTGACTGAGGACAGTGGAAATTCAGGATGTGCTCGGAGCTTTAGTGTGGGTTACAGCAGGAGAGTCCCGCACGGCCCCCGTCCTATGCCACCGCCACGAGGGCGCCGGAAGAGACCACGGCAGTGGCGGCGTCTGTGGCCGTGGAATCACCGTCCGGCGTCCTGCCCTCCCACCTGCACGCCGCGCTTCTGCAAAACGTTTTCTCGGAGGACAAACGACACTCAGATTGCTGGCATTTGTGTAGTCAGAGGCTCCTCCGACCTCCCACAGACCTTATCTTGGGGCTGATAAGTAACAGCCCCGGAGCTGAGCGTCAGGGCCCAGAGCACGTGCCTGCCCCCAGCTCCCAGCGTTCCGGTCGCCACACGTTTGTGCTAAGTTCCAAGCAAGGGTCTGTTCAGGGCTTCAGCGCGGTGCACAAAATGTCTCCGTCTCCTATTACCAGTCCCCCGAGCCATGATCTCCCCAGGAAAAAAAAAAAAAATCTCTTTCTAAGGAGACTGGCTTCCTTTCAAGCTTATGAAAATCAGCCAGAGGGCTAAGGCTGTGTTTAGACAACTACAAATAAAGTGAAAGCTTGGTTTTTAAAATTATTAGTACTGTTTTATAGTGGTACAAAATCAGATTTTAAAAATTTCATTGTCATCATGACAATAAGTCTGGTTTGGGCTCTGATAAAATGAAGAACTTATGTAATGAACACTTCTTTTTCCCTCTCTTCAGAACCGAATACGTAAGTCCTGTGTGATTCCACATAAAGGAGGCACGGACAGCAGTCAGAATCGCACAGACAGAAGGTGGGATGGAGGTGCCAGGATGGGGGAGGAGGTCAGAGTTTCGTGGGGCCAGAGGTTAGGGTGCACGTGCTGAACAGCGTTCCTGGGGCGGACGGCAGCCTGCGTGCCTGGATCTGGAACCACATGCCGCAGGCTCGGAAACGGTAACACGGTAAGCTCTGTGCTACGTGTATTTTACAAAATTAAAAAGAAAGAAAGAAAGAAAGAAAGAAAGAAAGAAAGAAAGAAAGAAAGAAAGAAAGAAAGAAAGAAAGAAAAGAAAAACCCAAACAAAAACCAAATGTGCACAATTCCTCTGGAGAGATGATGGTCGTTGTGAACATTACTCATCGCCCCCCCTTGTCACTCAGTTCTTAAACATGATCTTTCCCCTTAAAACTCTGGAGACATTATCAGACGTGTGTACTCTTCTAAACGGTGTTTTTCTGTTGTACATATGGATTTACTTCTTGATATTTGGTTTTCTTTCGATAAAGGCAAGGGGAACAAAAGCAAAAATGAACTTTATGTCTCCAGTGTCTCTGTGGCCCTCAGCTCTGCCATATTCATGCACAGACAGACTCCAAGGACAGTTTTGTCACTGGAAGCTTCTAGAAGCAGCTCCTCCTGGTGTAGGTAAGACACCGCGCCCACCTTCTTGTCCTGTGCCTCCGAGACTTTCATGCCCAGGAGACGGCCTCACTGTTCCCGCAGAGCAGAAGGTAAGTGATCAGGGCCGGGGGACACCCGGACCTGGGCCTCAGACACTATAGTCCCCTCATGGTGCGGAGAAGAAAGCCAGGTGACGTTATAAGGATCTGACCCAAACGTCTGTTCAGCACCAAACCCTGTGGGCTGCCCACGCTGCGTCCCAGGGCCCTGTCCTCACCAGGCTGGGGATGGGGAGACGAGGTGCGGCAGACAGATTCCGGGAGGGCCCGTCCGCAGCTAACAGAGATGGGGGACAGACCCCACCTGTCACCCTGCAACAGGAAAACACATCTGAGAGAACGGTTAAGAAAGCCTGAAGTCAGATGTGCACCAAACGAAGGAAGAAATGTCTGCTAGTGCGGCCGTGAGCGCAGTCGGAGGACAGGACTGAACCCTGTTGCCCTGCCAAGTCATGACCGGGAAGCGCTGACCGAGGGGCCCCGGCCTGACGGGCTGGCCGGGGAGGCCGTGTGCCCTCTACCACCTCGGGCGGTCCCCATGCGCCGGACAGTACCACGCAGCCCCGGAAACGCGCTGAGAGCAGTCACCAGTTAGGGTGCGCTGCTCTCGGGGAGGACGGCCTTTATCTTGGCTTCTGTACCCTGAGCCTTATTTTCCTCTCTCCTGGCAACGTCCTCCTGTGCCATTCAGTGTCGCTCAGGACAGTCCTCAGCCTCCGACAAACACTGACTGCAAGACTGACTTGCGGGGCTGCACGGAAACACTCGAACGCGCACACACTTGATGCCCGTGAACACGTTTTAACGACACTCCTCTGCGAGCAAGCGTCCCGCCGGTGGGCCCTAGAGCCCGAACGGAGAGGCAACGTCAGAAAACATGTCCTCGCACCACACCTGGCGAGGGACGCATGCACACTCCTCCCTCATACGGAGGTTTCTGTCCTTTGAAAAGTGAGGAGGGAGTCATAAAATTATGAGAAACAAGGTTTTCATTGTATGTGAACCTCTGACGATGGCTTTCTCCACACTTGTCCTGACAGGTGCGTGGGCCGCAGCCCCGGGAGCGGGGGCGGGGGGCGGGCCCGAGGCCACTGCGGCATCCCGGCAGGTGGAGACAGACCGGGAACGGAGGACAGCGGGACAAAGGCAGCCGCACAGACGGTCCTGGGGTCCCAGGACAGGGAGGTCAGATGACACTTCCTCTGTGCAGAGTCCCGGGGAAATGGACGCGGGCTCAGAGTCACGGGCTCCGTGGGGCTGACCTTCTGTGTCTTCTCTCTTTCCACTTCCTGCCAGGAAATAGGGGGTTTCGATGGTGCAGAATTTGGGCAGAATTGTCCTCACAGCGGTTGATAATAAAGCGGGATATTTGGATTTGTGACTTTTTTTAAGTGGAAGTAAGTACCTATGAGCAATGACCACAGACGTGCCTCCAGGCTGTTTGGGGGCGGAGGGGCCTTGGAAGGAAGGAATCAGAGAGCGGAAGATCATGATCATTAAATTTGAGGAGATTCAAGAATTGATCTTAATCAGTTAATCAAATTAAGTGCGATAAACATCAGGTAAAGCCGGAGAGAAAGCCCGTTTGCCTGTTTTCCCTTGAATGACGGGTCAGCATCACTAACTTATAGGCTAGAAAACACAGGCCGACGCACAATGAAGCCCGATCCTGTGACACGTGTGGTTGGCGGAAGAGGTGGTGAGCGTCCGCGTGCGACGTTGTCCTCTGAGACGGCGGTCCGACTTCGGGGTCTGAGCCCCGACACAAACGTGAGCATGAACATGGGGGACAAAGAGTTTGCTTTAGGGCCGTGACCCCAGCCACCCCCACCAAGGGTGGACTCTTTGCCCCACTCTGCACACGGCGCTTGTTGGGCAAGAACAGCGCTTCCGGGGCGCATGGGGGCTCAGTGTGTTGGGCGTCTGCCTTTGGCTCAGGTCATGATCCCGGGGTCCTGGGATTGAGCCCCAAGTCAGGCTCCCTTCCCGGGGGGTCTGCTTCTCCCCCTCTCTCTGCCTCCCAACACCCTCCTTAACGCCCATCCCCTGGCTTCCCCCTCCCCCACCCCTCCCCTCTGTGACCCTCAGTTTGTTTCTCAGAGTCCAGAGTCTCTCATGGCTCATCTCCCTCTCTGATTTCTTCCCGTTCAGTCTTCCCTCCCATGTGGCTCATTATTGTAATAAACAAATACTATTTATTATTATTACTACTATTTCTAACTATGTAATAAATAAATAAAAATACTATTTCTTTGTCCGTAAAGACCGGAAGTCTGACTTTTCTGTCCTGTTGTCTTCATCTCTCTGGGAACATGTCCAAGAAGGTGTTGGTGCTGAGGGGGAGTGAGAATCTGTCTCTAGAGAGACTGTGGCCAGTCGTGCTCGGAACTTACAAGCCGCACGGCCGTGGGCAGGGCTCTGCGGGGGCTCAGTCTTACCCTCTGCAGCCGGAAGGAGGGACTCGGGCTGCAGGGGGAGATCCTGAACAGCAGCGGGGGTCCTGGCCCCAGAGAGGGACCGACTGCCCCTAGGACCACAGTTACCGGACGTCAGATGCAGCCCAGGGCTCTTCCTGAGTGAAAGGACAATTACAGGGTCCAAGAGCACCTCCAGGACGCGCACATCGCACAACCTCTCCCTTCTGCTGGGCTGACAGACGTGCACAAGCAGAGCCATCTAGCTCTCCACGGAGAAGGACCCGTCCCCCGAGACACCATTTACATGATGAGAACGTGGTGCAGGAGACAAGGCTTGAGAGCGGGAGAGAAAGGAGAAGCGGGAGAACCACGTACACACTCAAGGTCGAAGAGCCGTGTCCTGGAGGGTCAGCTGTGTTCCATCCGGAGAGAAAACTGCAGCTTCCCTGACTCCAGGAGGGACCCAGTGCCCCTCAGGGTCCAGCAGCCGGCACCTGTGAGGGACGGCGTTTCAGCGTTTCCTCCTGCACTAAGTTCTTTGGTGGCTCTTTAGGAGGAGGAGGAGTGCTGAGCAGGCGGGTCTGAGTGGCCAGCGTGTCCACACACCTTGCCATGTCCTCTGGTTCTCCAAGCCACCCCGGTTTCTTCCCAGCCCAATACGCGGACCAAGCGCCCCCCCATTTCTTCATCTCTTGACTTTGTCCACCGTGAGCCTTGGCTACAAGCCACCTGTCGTGGACCGATCCGCGTGGAGCTGCCACTGAGCCACTCCCCCGTGGGAGCCACAACGCCACGTGCAGGTGCCCTCCACCCGTGGAAGCCCAGAGCAGAGGCCCTCCCCGCGCTGACCCGGCTCCCCCAGGAGAGCAGGGCACGCTGGGCCCCGGGGCTCTGTTTTGATTCCTCTCTGCGAGGCTCCAGGACTGTACTGAACACGGCTATTATGCTGCCTCCTGGGTGTGCCGGTGTCCCTGCGTGACCTTTCTGCCCAGGCAGCCTCCGTCCACGGCCCTTGGCCTTGGCTCCTGTCTGTGTCTCGTGGCAGCCCTGCGTCCAGACACGCAGCCCGCGGTGTTTTCTCCAAACCATGATGTTTAAGGCAGGGATAGGAACAACCTAGGACAATAACGATGGCTTTACTGATTTTCAGTTCATTATTTACAAAATGCGGGATGCGGGATGGAGTTGGCCCTCCCGGGGGACCCCTGTAAGTGTTTAATATTTGAATTTATAACCGGAAGATTTAGTTCGGTGTTGGTTTTTGTACATCGCCTACTTGGCCTTGAAGCAACTGTTTACGTGTTCCTCAGACGTTTTGGGAAAGTGAAAAATATAAAAAAGGACATAATTCTAGGTAAATCATCACCAACGATTCAATAAGAACACACCGTTTCATGATAGTAAAACAGGGCTTACTCAAGCATACCGAAATGATAAACGGGATTTCTGAATTTCTCACTGTGGGAACCTCTCTGAGTGAGGGAGAAAACGGCCGACAGCTGGTTTGAACAGCAGGAAACTTCTGGAAGGGAAGCAAGTTTTGAGTGCACGAAACCGGTCTCCGGGAGAAAATGGGAGCTCAGGGCAATTTTATTCCTACCAATGGACCTTCTTCCTATAACAGCGCTGCGAGCGCGTCACAGTGTCAGGGAGGAGACAGAAGCCGCCTTGAGCAGCGCAGCCGTTCTCAGTGCCTCACGGGTGCCCGGGTGGGAATTCTCCGACGGCTCTCTGCCCCGCGTGTCCTCGCGTCCCACCGGCAGTGCGGGCGTCGGGCGCGCACGGCTGCACCTGGGGCTCCGCGGGAAGCTCGCCTGCATGTCGTCACAGGGCCCCTTCGCGGAGGGCAGGAGGAAAAGCTGCGTCGTTCTGACGCTCCTCGTCTGCCCTACAAGGGCCTTTGGCTTTGCCTTTACGCACCGGCCCCTCCTGCACTGGCGGGGACTGACGCCGCACAGAGCATCGGACGGGTTCGGGGAGCTTGAGCGACCGGCCGACCCAGGCTCTTGAGGGGAGACAGCTAATACTTGGGCACCCCACCCCGGGCACCGTGCAGGTCTGTCCTGGCACCCGTGAAGGTCTGGGCCCTGCCTCCCTCCCCAGGGCCTCCCTCCCTCACTCTCCCATCTCCTAGGCCTCTGCTCAGTGGCATGCGTCCCCTGTGACCTCCAGACATCGAGGGGCCTCTGTCTGTGTCCCCGGGCCTCCCTGAGGGGTGGCTACAGCGCTGCTGGGCTCCCTCAGGCCACCGGGATCCCAGGGAGCCCAGGCTGCAGACTCAGGAGGAGGAAGGAGGACCTTTGAACCCCCGTACTGTGGCCTCCTTGCTCCTGCTTCCCGAGGCCGCTCCTGGCCGGGGCAGCTGCCTCGCTGTACCCTGAGCCCCTCACATCGCAGAAGTTCTGCCAGGTCGCACGCTTGGTAAGTTAAGAAATACTTGAGGGATTTGAAAACCAGTATGTGCATGTCTCTGTGCCTGTGCATGTGTGTGTGCACGTGTGTTTGCACACCTGCTTGCACACTTACATGTTTACCT
This sequence comes from Lontra canadensis, assembly GCF_010015895.1. Classification (NCBI taxonomy): domain Eukaryota; kingdom Metazoa; phylum Chordata; class Mammalia; order Carnivora; family Mustelidae; genus Lontra; species Lontra canadensis. Next base: position 273,382 of record NW_022631026.1, read on the forward strand.
TCTCCCAAACATGACCTTATACACCGTGCGTCTCATGCCTTTGTCTCTGCTACAGCAGCTCCCTGTCCCCAAGGTCAGGGCGACTTCTGCCCGATGACTGACGATGGCCGGGGGGAGTGCTTCCTGTAACCCCGCTCGGGAGGGTCTCTGCTGCCCCGTCGCTGTCGCACCGGTTCGCCTCTCCGAGGGATGCGCTGCCGCGGCAGGAGTCGGAGCGTGCGGCCCGGAGGGGGGTGCGGGGCTCAGGGGCAGGTGCTGAGCTGTCTTCGGCGGCTCATCCTCTGCGGGGGAGGGGCCTCCATGGACCAGTGTCTTCAGGAGCAGGTGACGGAAGTCATTGGATTCTTCCCATGAGGACAGATGAGGGAGAGGACGGACCACAGATCCCTTCCACCCTGGGCGCGCTCTCGGAGGACGGTGGGGCAGGGGCGTGGGGTGAACCTCGGAACAGAGCGTCCTGCTGATGTGTGGGGCCGAGGGACTAAGTCAGTATTGTCGAGGCTCCTACATGCCTTCCAGAATTTTCCTTCTTACCCACCGCGCATGGCTCCCTCCACTGAGCCCCACAGCTCGGAAATGCGGGGCTCAGCTCTGCCCGCACCCGGCTTGGAAGGTTCCGGTGAAGGCCGGGCTCCCCTCCCTCACTCATGCGCTGCCCCAGGTGCTTTCTCCAACCGACTGCGGCCAACACCGGCTGCCACGGACCACCCGGGAGATCAGGGCACCGCAGCTCTGATGGCAGCTCCAACCTCGGACTCACGACACAGAGGAGGGAAGGGGTCTGAGGCTGCCATGGGCCTCTACCCGCCCACTGTCCTGCGACGCCAGGCACGCGCGGAGGAGCCCCTGCGGCGGGGTCTGTGGTGGGCGCTTCAGGCAGCCCAGCCCCAACTCTGGGGGTGCGGTGGGTGGAGGTCCAGGGCTTAGGGGTCGGGGTTTGGGGATCGAACATAGGTCTGAACTCCGGTCAACACTGTGGACTAGGCAAGTCCATAGATCACACACCCCAAGCCTTCCAGGGCTCGATTTGAAGGAAATTCATTGACCAAGACTTTGAGCCTCAGGGACGGTTGGGAGCCATCTGGGGGCTAGGGAACGTCCCCGCTGCAGGCACCAACCGTGCACGTGTTCACATAAAGCGAATGTCTGCGGTTCCTCGAAATGCTTTCAGAAACGGCTTTCCAGCCTGGCCCTGTGGCACGTGTCCATCTCCACTCCTTCCGCAGCACCTTGCGCCGCACACACGGTCCCTCTCCCGCTCACTCCCGCACGGTCGGAGTGGACGTAGCACCTGGCAGGCTGCGTGTGTGTGCCCCAGGGCGTGTCAGCCTGACGTTCCACTCACGACTCACGCGGTCACACTCACGTTCCGAGCACGCGCACTGACCCGCCTGCACACAGGTGCACCTGCCTTCACTTCTCTTGTCCCGAAGCCTGGGCTCGGCCAATGCCTTTCTCGTTGCCCTGAAAGGGCAGAACCGGGGTCTCCAAGGCCTGTCTCAGAAGAGCACGAGGGGCTGGAACCCTGCCCAGCGTGGACACGTGGCTCCAGGCCTCTTCCTGGTCAGCATGTGGCCTCCCCTGCAGGAGAACCGTGTCTCCGAAGCCGAGTGTCATCAAGAGACCTCCGGACACTTCGCGTCCTTACGTGCCTGCTCAGCTGGCTTCCAGACCTTTCCTGCCCTTGATGCTGATGCTGGTCTGGCCGCGGCCACACTGTGAGTCCGCGCCCCTTGCCCCCGGGAGCCCCGTGTGGGGCACTCCAAGTCCTGTCAAGTCAAGCTCTGTGGGGTGGGGGCTGCCCCAACACTCCCTCCGGACTGTCCCCAAAATGGCATTCACGTCTGCCCACGGCTCAGCTCTCTCGAGCTTACCTGAGAAGACACGCAGGACAGTCGCAACCACGTCGTCCCTCCTCAGAACGTCACTGACTCCCGCTCCCTCTTGAACATCAGTGTGACCCGACCCCAGTGTCGTTCTCGGGGCTCCAGCCACCTTTTCAGCCTGCGTTTCCTCTCCTTCCCCCGGACGACTGCGCCCTCGTTCAGCAGACACGGCTGTGTGCCCCCGGCCCTCCGCGGGCCTCTTCCATCTGTTCCTCTAAGGCCTTCCCCACAGAGCCCTCACCGGCCCTGTCCCGCGGCCGCGGCGCTTCCCGTCTTGCTCGCTAGGCACGTGGGAGCCCGTCTCTGCAGCGTCGTGCCGGTTCCCCGCTCCTGGCCCCACGAGCTGCGCCGAGCGGCCGTTTCTCTTACTCTGGTCTCCGCTGCGTTGGGAGAACACTTCGTCGGTGTGGCTACGTTTTAGATGCCCGACTGCCAAGCAGGGGGATTGAGTCCGTCGCTGCCGTCCCGGTGGCAGAGCTACGCCTCGCAGCCTCTCAGCCGAGCAGCACCCGACGGCAGAACAGATGCTGGGACGGGGCTGCCATGGAGACGAGCTTCCCTGGTCGTCCCTGAGAGGCTGCCGGTGACAGAAACGAATGTTTTTAGTCAACGGTGTGTCGCAGCCTCCGACACCCAAAACCCCTATTTCCAGTACCACGCCTTTGCTTCCAAGACCAGTTGTGTTGCCGCCAAATTAGATCTGCTGTGAAATAATGGCATTTGGTTAATTCTTGTCTTTTTAGAAAAGAACTGGCTTTAATTGACGTGTTTTCTTTTCCTTGGGCCATTAACAACGTGTTCTTCTGGCCTCGCCATCAGGTAACTCTGCACATCGTGCATTTTTGGATAACGGTGAATGGCATTTGAAAAGTGTTAATGCCAATATCTTAGTTGTCCTAAGAGAGTCAAAAACTAATTAAAAAAGGAGTGAACACCAGCATGGAGCCCCGTGGGTTGAAGCTGAGTTTGGTAAGGAACTATGGAAAATTAAAACTGACCTTTTAAGTCTTTGCTTTAATAGAATTGTTCTTTGGAAGACCTTGGGTCAGTTGGGACAACAGAGATTTTTATCCTCTTACTATTAAAAAACAAAACAAAACAAAACCAAAAAAAACCTCTTCTCTTTCCAGTGAATGACTGGAAGGGAACTCTTCCTTGAGTGGACAAGTATGCATGGACTGAACGTTTGTGTCCCCCCAGACCATAAGCTGAAGCTCTAACCCCAGTGTGGTGGCATTTGAAGGTGAGTCATGATGTTGGGCTCTCAAGGCTGGGGCCCTTGTGGTGGGATCAGCTTCCTGACCAGAGAGCGCCGTCCCTCTGCCTGAATGAGGAAGCGGTCGTGGGAGCACGCAGCAAAGGGGCAGCCTCAGAAGGACGCCTGCCTTCCGGGACCCAGATTGCGGACTTCCAACATCCAGAACTAAATGTGGGAGAAAAATCTCTAGTTGTTTAAGCTGCCCAGTCTGTAGTGTTTTATTATGTCAGCCCAAAGTCTCTGTGACAGATAACTCGGAAAGTTACTCATTAAAATTCCGAATGAAAAGAGTAACAATGAAAATTAAAATGATCTCCATAAAACGACATGTGTGTTACTTACTCCACGTAACAAGACATTTGCAGATAGAGTATCAGAACTTGATTATCTTGATTCTTTCATGAGTTTGGGGTAAAACAGGCAGATCATTTTGTCTCTGGTTTTTACATGAAGAGACTGAGGATGGCAGAGTCGGTGACCTGCCCAAAGCTACTTGGGCTGGAGGGAGGATGGGAACCCACATTTTCTCATTTACATCGTCCGCCACCTTCCTGCTCACTGGAGCTCAGTCACCAGACCGGAGCCATTGCTTGGACAGCCTCTCAGTGGCCGCTGAAGGAGAGCCCGCTTGACTGAATTATGTCCACGCAGACATTAGGTTGGCACGGAGAAATGAACCGGGGTGTTTCAGATAATTTTTGATAACAGGGTATAGTGGTCGTCCGTTACATGTTTTCTGTCCTGCACCTTTCTCTTCTGAGAAACTCGTGTGCGGTGTGCGTATACACATGTGCCCCATTTACTTATTTCGGTATCTTTTCAATGAAGAAGTTACACTTCAATTGTAAGTACTCTTGATTAAACATAACTTTTGAATTATGAAATAATTCATCTCACTATGTGAAACTTGGAAAATTCAGAATGCATTAAAAGAGAAGGAAAAGAAAAATAGAGAAAAATAGGAAAGAAGTCTGGCCGTGAATTAATTCACCCCCGAGAGCAGTTCCTGGAAAGTTCTGCTATGTTCACCTCCAATCAATGCTACCTCGGCGGCTGTCATTGCCAAGCCCGGTTCATCCCAGAACCAGTTTGCCCCAGCCCTCAGTTTGCACACGGGCATGTCCAGAACCGACTCTCGGACTCCCTCTTCCGTCAGGGTTTGCTTTTCCAGCCACCCCTCTTCTCTCCCTTTCTTCCTGGTTCCAAGGGAGTGCACCCACGGCCTCTGTTCTTCTGGGATAAGATTTCCCTGCTTTAATCCCATCTACTGCTGTTTCAAATGCCGCCTTCCTGTTGAAGACCCTCGGTATTTGCGTGTCCGGGCAGATGTCCCCAGGGGCACGTCAGCAGGCGTCCGCTCAGCAGTGGCTCCTGGCTGACTGAGGGGCAGTTCCGAGGTGGCAGGTCCCTTCCCTCCTCCCACAAACCTGCTCACCTGAACTTACTGCGTCTTGGCCAATGGCACCTCCAGCTTTCGCGAGCTAAGGACAGATGCTGGCTGTGACTGGGGGTTCTTCTCCTCCACACCCGCCTCCAGGCAGGAAGCCCCTTGCTGAGGCCCATGTATCCCGGATCTGAACACTTTGACCTCGATCATCACACAGTAAAAGCGGCCGTTGTCCCTCCCTTTCAACTGGCGTTGACGTATAAGATGAACAAATAAGACCGTATCAACCCCAGGGACAGCTCACGGGAAGATCTCAGAGTCGGTGCACACCAGCACCCCGGTCGAGTTTGGGGACCAGGACTTCTCAGTCCCCAGGGGACCTCGTGGCCCTCCCTGTCGCCAGCCTCCCAGCCTCTCCCCAAGTTCCCCCTCTCTCGCTTCCTGACATGGAGATTAGTTTTGAACTTCGTGTCAACATGATCACTAAGACATACCGCTGGCGTCCCGCGTCTCTTCCTGACATCCTCCCGGGAGGGTTATCTTTGTCTGCACGTGTAGCCACGAGCCGCTCCTTCTTATCACTGCGCGGTACTGGGCCGCATGTTTCTATCGCAATTTGTTTGTCTGCTGTGCCGCTGGTGGGCGTTTGGATCACCTCCAGTTTCAGGCTGTGACGAGTCACACTGCTGTGAACGCTCTTGTCCGAATATTTGCACGTGTGTCCTTGCTCTGCGGGGGGTGTCTGGAGCGAGGCTGGGGCGCACGGCGGCGCCCGCGTCATGGGCAGTGCAGAGCGGTTTCCAGAGCTGCTGGGCATCTCTTCCCGGAGCCGGCAGGGGCTCTTGGTGCTTTCTGAACGCAGCCCTTCTGCCCGTCCTCCCTGCTCCAAATACCTTCTCCCGTGCTCGTGTGGATCCTTTTCTCTCTTGCTGTTGTGTCTCCGTGAACACAGTTCTTAATTTTAAGATAGTTTGACTAATAAGTCACTTCCTCTAGGGTCAGTGTGTGTGTCCCGTTCAAGTTTCCCTGGCGCAGCCTGAAGACACTTCTCAGGATCACCTTCCAGGGTCTTCTTTCGCTCTCCTGACCGGGTACACTTTTCTCAGGGTGTGTCTCGCGTGTGCCGTTCTCTCAAGGGCGAATGCCCACGGGCGTTCACCACGGCTCTCTCCACTTCCCCACCTTTCCCTCTGTCCCCTCTGAGCGTGAATCGCACACGTTCAACGTTACACTGTCACCTGTGTCTCTTCTCCGTGCTTCGTCCTCAGGGTCGTCTTATCTACTTCTGGCCTTTCCATATAAATTTCTCATGTAGAGAAGTCACGCTGCATGCAAGCACAATCCTGACGGGTCACTGATGGGTCATTCATCGAATCTACAGGTTATCTGGGGACACCTGACGTCCTCACAACCTTGAGTCTCCCTCCGTCTCTCATTATTTCCCAGGGGGGCAGACGCAGCTGCCTTGATTGGGGGCCGTGGGCCAGCTGGCTTTGGCCACAGGCCACACACGGATGTTGATGTCGCCGTCGGCCGCCAGGTGGTCCATGGCCTCCCGGTGGTGGCCCCGTCACCCTCGCTGTCACACACGGTGGTGCTGGCGTCCCTGGGCCCATCGGAGCCAGGGCTGACGTGGGGCACAGGCTGGGCTGTCCTCGCCCCGGCTTGCCACAAGGCCCCCAGCTTCGCCAGCCCCAAGGTGCTTCCCAGCGGGGGGTTCAGACCCCAAGCCGAGGCTGAGGACAGGCAGGGGCTCGGCAGGCCGGGGCGCCACGGTCACAAGATGCCACCAGACAGGTCATCCCCCACTGAGCACTTAACTCAATACAAAATTTTGTTAATTTCTGATGAGTGGCCATGCACGTATTTTGTAGATTTCTTCCAGGCATTTAATATTTTGTGGTATTTTGAGATGCTATTCTATTTTCTGTTTGTTTCTGCCTTCTAGAAGTAACGTTAGTTTTAAAATGTTAACGTTAGTATAAAAAATAAATAAAATAAAATAAAATGTTAACGTAAGTATAGAAATAACATTAGTTTAAAAACCCTTTTTGGATTCCCACATGGAGTCTGTCTCCTTCAAATAATGACGATGTGTGTTTTCAGTCCCATCATCCTATCTGAGTCCCTTTTTACCGCCTTTCTGAGTTACCTGGGATTTCCAGGACGCTGCTGGCATTGAGATGACCGTGGGCATCCCAACATTCGAGCTTCCCACTCCTCTCAGGCCAGAGGAGCTCTCGTGATGTTCTGTGTCTCTCTCCTGACGACGTCCTTTAACACGTGGTGTGTGTCCTCTGATCTGTTGCTTATCGCGCAGGAATGTTGGCCTTCATGTAACAATGGCCTCCATCTTTTGGGGAGATTATGTACGTCTTCTTGACAGCCTGGGAATCTAGCAGGACCCATCATCTATGGCAGGTCACAGACTCCAAATTTTGTGCTAAATGATGAAAAATATTGGCAAAACTTGTCCAAAGATTTGCCGCAGCGGAACGTTGGGCCTGTGGAACCCTTGCTGACCCAGAAGTCGTCTTGGCCCTGGGGGTAGAGGTGGCCTTCCCCGGGCTGCATGGTACCCAGTGTCTCACAGGCTCTCTGATCTCCTCGTGGAGAGAAAAGAGCTGCCGGACAGACACAGCTCAGCTCAAGTTCTTTTTCTCTCCCCTTCTTTCTGAGGAAAAGAATTAACGTACCCATGTAAAACCATCCCAAACCATCTCATGGCCTTGGGATACAGATTAGAATTGTGAAGGTCTTAGGTCTTACACACTTCTTTCTCTCCTTCTGAGGTTCATTTCAGGTAATTCCTACACTTTAATCTTTTGCTACAGGTATACTTTATCTGTGAATTTATAAGGAATTATAGTATTTCAAAATCCCTCATTGTGTTCTGTAGAGACAACAGTCATCACCGAGCCAGTGAAGACAGGAACTTCTTTGATGACGTGTCCTGGAGTAAATACGATTTTAATCACAGATTTATTCTGCATAAATCAGCATGATGGCCTTCCTGTCACTTCAGCTCAGCAAGAACCGAGAAGGAGGAGGGCAGGACCTGGATTTCAGGACTGTGAGAATCCCGACATTCTGCCGTGTCTGTTCCTGACCCATAAACTGTGGGGAATAATGACTGAATCACAAGGTTTGTTTCAAGGAATACATGAGAAACAGGTTTCCAATGTGAATGGCATAAACATTTGAAAACGGGGCATTCTGGAATGGTTTTCATGCTCCTTGGTTAGTGGGGTATGCGAAGGGTTTGTCACTGATTTCAGGACAGACTTGTTCCCGTGGCAGAGGAAGGAATTCCATGGTCAAGTGACCTTCTCTGCTAGATTCCGTGTTATCCACGAGAGCAAACTGGGAAGCCAGCTCTGTCGGGGTCTGTGGAGTCGTAAGTCAATGGGGTTGGTGTGTTCTCTGCAGAGCCGGCGAGTCCCTAGGGACAGTGCCTGCCCGGCCTCCTGCTCGTCCCGCGGGAGAGGGACTGGGGCACAGCACTCAGATGGCGGGGAGAGGGGGCCTCTCAGGGTGACAAAGAAAGCCAGAGATATTTTCTTCACTTCTGTAACGCCAGACTTTTGCTATGAGTTGTTTTTTTGGTTTTTGTTTTTTTAAATTTGGGGGAAAGTAGTACAATTAAAGAGACAAACAACTTTGCCAAATGTTTAAAAAACGCTCGGCTCTGCTCAGATATTTTTATGCTCAGACATTTACACTCGATTCAAGGTGACAGCATGTGTCCTTGGACTCCCCTTCAGTCAGTGAATCAGACGCCGTTGAGCACAGAGGCTGGGGACGAGCTTCCTGAGTGTCCTGGACATCCGCAGCCCACGTCTCCCAGCGTTCCGGTGTTTGCTAGGCGACCAGGGAAACTTTCACTCCAAACTCAAGCCATGATACCTTCAGTTGGCCAAAGGCCGAATGAAAGGGGTGAGTGTTTTCATTATTGATTCATCCCGCAAATGGGACTTGAGTGACCACAGTGTCCCGGGCGCTGAGCTAAGCGCAGGGTTTGGAGGAGAGGCCTGTCGCTGCCTGGGGACTGGGTCGTCAGGGTGCGCAGACGCGGGAGAGCCTTCCCATGAAACGACGTCGGATCCGGAAGCCCGGGGAGCCGCTCGCTCTGTCCCGGAAGGAGCCGCAGACAGTGCCCTTCGGGGAGGGAGGCTCTGAGGACAGGAGGGTTAGCCCCTGGGACCCTGCAGGTCAGCTCAGCTCCTCACAGGCCTGCCGGTCTGCCTGTGTCCCCAGCGCCAGGGCCATCACCTGCCATTCCTACACCTTGCAGAGGTCTGGAGCCTGGGCCCTGGACTCACCAGGTGAGAGCAGCGTGAGGACAAAGTCCCTTCTGGACACTGGGAGTCGCCCAGGGACCAGCCATCTAGGCCCAGCTGTGACCTCAGCCCTGAGCACCGTGTGGGGGCCTCAGGGGCGCCACAGGCTGACCGGGGAGCCACAGATCACGCACGCACGCACACGCATATGCACGTGCAGAGACGGCGCTCAGATTTCAGACCGTGTTCTGACCCGTGTGTCTGCAGGGCGAGTGGAAGGTGCGTGTGAGCCCCTGGGGACTCGGCCGGGCCACGGGCTTCTGCGCCTGCCGGCTCTGAGACCGGGCTGCCCCCAGAGCTCCGCGGGTCCAGTCTCCTCCCGCATGATGGGGCTGACACGACCCACCCGCAGGGGCTCGAGAGGGTGGAAAACGCCCTCGTCTGAGGCACGCCCCGCATGACCCTGCTCCGAAGGGAGCCACGCAGACGGCCACACGGGGACGTTTTCACCGTCACTAGTGGTTTCACACAAACCCCGCGGCCAGGAAGGCGGGTTCCCCCACGAACAACCGAACTGTGGTTTCACGGGCTGTGGCCCATGCTCCCGCCGTGCCGCCACCTCCCGGGTCCACTGCGGGCAAACTCTCCAGCCCTCTGGGCCGCAGTCCCCCGTCTGTGGAATGGGGGTCCGACACGCACAGGGACTCGCTCTGGACCACAGGCGGTGAGCGAAGAGCGGCCGTGGTGTGGGGACCGGCCGGGGGGGCACGCAGGCGTCCCCCGTGCCTGCGCTTGGAGGCATCGTCGTGCCAACTCGCGCGGAGCTCCAGACTTGGGGACGCGGATGGAAACGCGCCGCTGTCCCAGCAGGAAGGCCGCGCCGGGAGCCCGTCAGGGGCCTGGGAACCGTGTGGGGCGGTGGACGTGGGCTGCCGGCGCTGCAGTGTGGGGAGCCCACAGCCTCGGCTGGGCCTTCCCGGGGACCCTTCCACCTTCCCAACAGTGGCGCGTGCCTTCCGCAGGGTCGTGCCCGGGCAGGGCCTCAGGGCCGTCAGCACGTCCTGAACGTCTGTTGCCTGGACGCGGGCACCGTGTAAGCCGCCATCAAACAGAACAACCCGCGACTGGGAATCGACGTGAGGGGATTTGCCCGGAAGCTCCCAGCCCGGAGGGAGGAGGAGAGAGAAACGTGCCTCCGACCAGAGCGCGATGGACCCGTGCGGCTCAGACGGGAGGTCAGAAGTGCGGGTGTCACCCGGCCGGTTTGGAGTCTGGAGGGAGGAAAGAACAAGTTTGGGGAACTGGCGAAACACGGGGCCACGCGAGCACATCCCCTCAGGGGCCTTCTGGACCCACCGCGGCCAGGGCAGAGCAGGCTCCGTCCCAGCCTGGGGCGGTACCCAGGGGAAGGGGAGCGGCAGGGGCTCGGGGGACAAGCCAGCCACCCTCCCTGTGTCCGGACGGGGGTGCTGCGGGGAGGCGCCCTGCTTCTGGACACTCGCCCTTCTCTTCCAGTGGCTTGGTGAGGCCTCTGAGCACGGGCGCTTCTCCCGCTGGTTCTGCCGAAGTCCGCCTTTCCCGGAAGCCCGGTGCGATGGGGAGAGCCGCAAAGTCAACCCTGAGCCAGAGTCCCAGAAGTGTGGCAGCAGGACCAACGAGACCGCCTCTGGACCCCTTTCAAGTGCTGCCACCACCTGCTGGAAGGCGCCCTGAGGCCAGGCCCCCGAGCCCTGGCGGCTTAGAGCAAGCTGCTGTTCACGGAGAAATGGCTTGGTTAGCAGAGCTGGTCCTTGACCTGAGGTCCTCCAAGCTCAGGGGCTCGGCCAGCAACTGGGGCAAAGCCAGACAGCCTGATCTAGGTTGTCCCCAAGCCAGTGTCGGGGGACAAAGCCACGAAGGCACCATGACAACCATAAGCCCAGTGAGCCAGAGGCCCTGGAGGCTTCGTCACAGAAGAGGTGTCCCCTGACATCAGCGGGGACGGTGCGGGGAGAAGGGGTCTGCCGAGGCCTCTGGATCCCAGGCTCAGCTGAGGGTCTGACCTTCCACAGGTCATGTCGCCTGTCTTGGCCAGCATGACTCTACCATTACCAAACACATGGGTTAGAATTTGCGCCTGTGAGTCTTGAGAAAGGAAGAAGCAACCCCAGCATCCAGGACCCGGTCTCGCACAGGGCGGGCACTGTCCTGCGTCCAGAAGCAACTGCAGAGACGCAACATCAGGCTTCAGTCATGGATCGAGACAGAGGTAAGAGCCCTTGGCAATCATGCCTGAACAGACAAAACGTGGACATTGTCTAAGCCACAAACCGTCCAGTGCCCATCTCCAGCCAGAGGCCGTGCCCGCCACATGTCTGCCTCACTCCATCCTCCATCTCCTGTAAGAGATGCTTTGGGGCCCAGCTGTGACGTCACCCGGCCCCTGGGAGCCTCCAGCTGCAGCAAACCCCTGCTTCCTTAGGCAAATGCCACAGCGGGCCGGTCCCTGCACTCTGTCCGACGTGCCCCTGCGGTGAGCGTCCCCCATCGCCATAAGCCCAGCTTGGTCACACACAGTGTGCTCCTGGGGCACTTGGCTGGGGCAGGTCAACAGTGAAACTACCTTTGCTTCTGGGACACATCATGAACTAGAGACCATGCGCTAAGCGTGTGTAGCTGCTCTTTGCTAATGTCTAAACTGGAAGGGTAAGTGCCGTGGCTCAGGGGAAGCATGTTACCAATCAAGCAAGGTGTTGTCAGCACAGTTTTGCTTTTTCCCTGAGCACGTGAGGTCAAGCTCCTTGGAACCTCCCATCACTGCCTGGATGTCCCCACTGGCCTTAGTAGGGAGGAGGTCACTTCACAGAATGCAAACAGCGAGGATGAGTGGTACTACCACTGGTGAGAAGTGCAGTCAGGGCGCCTGGTGGCTCAGTCGGTGAAGCGTCTGCCTTTGGCTCAGGTCATGATCCTGGAGTCCCACATCGGGCTCCTTGCTTGGCGGGGAGTCTGCTTCTCCCTCTGAGTCTCTCCCCCTCATGCTCTCTCACTCTCTCTCATATAAATAAATAAAATCTTAAAAAAAAAAGAGAGAGAAATGCAGCCAGAGGCATATTTTGGTGGTTGACGTGTCTAATCCGGGTGCCATGCAGACATCGGTGACCCAGAGTTCCAGCCTCCCTCTCCCGTTCAGACCCCAGCAGGGTCTCCGCGCCCCCCACCCCGTGCCTTCGGGTCCCGCCAGACGGAGCCATGCTGGGAGTAGGGCCGAAGTGGGCTTGGCTGCCTCCGCTCCCGGAGGTCGAACGCAGCTCAGGGGCGGCATGCGGGAGTGCACACCCTCGATCATCACGAATGGGTGAGGGGAGGCCGGGCATGGCCAGCACCCTGCCAGGAGCTCTCCTCGCTCATCTGGCTGTACCAGGAGCCAAGTGTCACGATGCTGGTGGGCACACATCGCCCTCCATGATGGGCACTGCCAGCAGGAACAGCAGCAGCTGATGGGACCGGCCCTGGTCTACACGGGCATCACTCACGAGGGCTGCGCCTGCATTTTTGGAAACCATGTTGTTCCTCCAAAATGGGTCACCAGACAAGAGCTTCCCTCTTCCCTCATCCTGGAGGGCTTCTGGGACCCACAGAGGTGCAGGCTGGGGCGCGGAAGGGCAGCTTACAGCTCACGTTTCCCGGTGACTGGCTGCCTCATCCAAGTTCGGCTCCAGCCCCGTGCAGGGCTGCAGGGCGGGGGAAGGAAAGTACGCCAGTGACGAATCTGAAGGGCGAAACTGAGCTTTGAAAATGTTAAATGCAGATTTTGCAAAAAGCAGAATCTACTAGCTTATGAAGTGCCATGTTTTTATGATCATAAGGCTTTGGATGAAATGCAGCTGCATTTTGAAAACTCGCTGCCTTCATTGTCACTCATGTAATGGACAGCAATTAAATTATATGTTGAACTCAAGTGCTTCCAAAGGAAATAGTTTTCTAATTATTGAATCCATCTTTTGATGATACTGGAAATTAAATCTTTTCAATTTCTTGTAAATGAGAGTTTTTTAAAAATAGAATTCTTGCTGAGTTTATGGAATCTTGCTTTTTTTTTCCTTGACTTTTTTTTTTTATTCTTTTTAAATCTCCTAAGTTTTAAATGTGGAAGTATGACTAGGGGCCTATGTCACTGGTGGCTGGACTGGGTGGGTGGAGATCAGACCTAGAGAGAGGGGCGTCGTGTTGGTCACCCAGGGCCCTTCCTCAGCTCTGGCTGCTGTAAGACCCCAGTGGGGGGGGGCACTAAACAACAGGGATTTGTCACCCCTGTCCACAGCACTGTACCCCTGTTCCTGTGCTGTGTCCTGGCACAGGGAGGGCTGAGGGAGCCCCCGGGGGGGTGGCCTATCTGCTGAGTTCTGCCCTATGACCTCCTCGCTTCCCGAGAGTCCACCCACATTCAGTCCAAAACCCCAAATGTGACTTCCCTTTCCTTTCCTTGCCTTGCCTTGCCTTGCCTTGCCTTGCCTTGCCTTGCCTTGCCTTGCCTTTCTTTTCCTTTCCTTTCCTTTCCGCCTCTCCTCACTTTTATTTTCTTTTTTCTCGTTTTTCCTCCCTTCCCTTCCCTTCCCTTCCCTTCCCTTCCCTTCCCTTCCCTTCCCTTTCCCTCCCTCCCTCCCTTCCTTCCTCCCCTCCTCTCTCCCTTTCTTCTTTCTTTCTTTCTGAATTCCTAAGGGTAAAGCAACAGGGAGAAGAGTGAAGGTGATCAGAGAAAGGTATGTCTTTGGAGAAGATTCCTCAAAAAATTTAAAAAATAGAGCAAAGCTGATCTAAACACAAACGAGGCCAGAATGAGCATAACCCGAGAGCTCTCAAGCAGGACATGTGCTGGAGTCTACGACACGCTGTGCCCAGCAGCATCTGGGTGCACATGTTATGATAAATCTGGACATACAGAACCTATGTTCGTTCAGCATCTATCCAACAGTAGTCTTTTTGTGCAGGAACTTGTGAAATCCCTGGGTCAGAGATGAAGACATAGTCCCCTTCCCCGGAGGCCCACCGTCTAGGTCGGTGGACAAATTAACAGCCCACCTGCTAGAACGCGGGTGTGGAAGCCGGGGTCACACCCGACTGCAAGGGTGCCAGGAAGAGTGAATTTACAAGCACGGAGGTCTTGAGCAGTCGCTGATGGGATCTGACTTGAAGCAGCATTGAGAAAACAGAAATCTTACTGAAAAGGGCACAAAGACCTTCAAACAAAGGATCAAAACTTCAAAAAAGGAAAAAAGGAAAGACTTCAAACAAAGTGTGCATGTGCAGAGGTGTGGACTCCTTTCTCTGGAGGACACGGGGACCAGGCGTGTCAGGACCTCACTCCCAGGCAGAGCCTAGAGTCAGTGCATTGTGCCCTTTTCCTGCCTCTACTCCGTGCCTGTGGGCAGGACCCGCAGTTCTGTCTCCAAAATACCTGTGAGGACCCATCCACACCAGTGTCCTCTGTGGCCACTGCCCTCTTGTCCACACCCCACGGTCCCCTCATGACACTCACCATCCCCCACGTCCATACCACAGTGTCCCCTGCGGCCACTGCCCTCCTATCCACACCCCATGGCCCCCCTCATGATACTGCACCGTCCTCTTCGTTCACACCATCCTTGTCCACACCAGACCATCCCCTGCGTCCACACCGTACCATCCCCCATGTCCACACCACACTGTCCCCCATGTCCAAACCATCCTCATTGGCACCAGACTGTTCCCCACGTCCACAGCGCACTGTCCCTGCGACCACACCGAACAGTCTTCTGTGTCCACATCAGACCATCCCCCATGTCTGCACCACACCGACCCCCGCGTCCACACCATCCTCATCCATACCGCAACGTCCCCGCGTCCACACCGCACTGTCCTCTTCAGCCATGACACACTGGCCTTCTTGTTCACTCCTCACCTCGTCATCCCGGTGCCGCTGGTTGCTGCCTTGGAACCAAATAACCTGCTCGGTCCGTCCCCTTTTGTCCTTGAGTCCTTCTGCCGGGAAACGCCGAGTCAAACATCCATCACAACTGCTGAGCGATTCCCCTCGGGGCCTTGGATGACCTTTTCTCCCCGCCCAGGGCCTCTGTGACCTCCGAGCCTCCCTGCCCATCCTGAGGGCGGGGGGTCTGTGGGGTTCGCTGCAGCCCAGTGGGAATCTGCAAAGACACGACCCCTCTCTGGGCATTCCTCATCCCTCCCTTTACGAAGGCAAGGTGCAGAGAAAGACAGTTACATCTTTTCATCTTTCATCTTATCCTTTTTTTTGCAACATTTTTCAAGTTCAGAGAGATGATGAGTTACACTTTCTTCTAGGCTTTATTTTTACACTTTGTAATTCTAAACTTTTTCACAATGTGACTTTTATTTCCACATGGTATAAGTGGTGATCTAAATCGTTTTTTTCCCACCGAACAATTTATAAAAAATGCCATTGTCAATCAGGAAAGTTTTCATCAATTTCTTAGGGAAGAGCAGTTAGAGGCTGATGCTGGAACCTGTTTGGATTCACAGGTCACTCTGAGAGGAAAGTCAGCTCTGCGGCACTCGCGCTGCGAAATTGCATCTCACGTTTACTACCAAGTACTTGTAGGTTTTCGTAAAGTTTCCAGATAAACAAGCATTTCATGTCTTTGCTAAATGTAGATTCTTGAAATCATTATTAAAGTTAATATTTTCAGGCCAGGACTGTACAAAATAGGCAAAAATTGTGTGTAAAACAGACACAGTAAACCCAGGTCCCCTTACAATATATTAAAAAACACAATGGTTTGTATTGTCACAAGGCGTGTTGCTATAGGAACAGATTGATCAAAACCAAAATGTATCTTGGATTGAAACTGAAAACAAAAATCAGTAAGACTTCATGTATCTTAATATATATCTTACGTACGCTGATATCTTCATTAGTAAGTCAACACATGTAAAGTTAATATAAATGGAGTTGCCTGCAGAGCTCTGGAGACGTGTGCATCTCAGACTTCTGGATCTCCCTGCAGAAGCGGAGCCGGTCCAACGAAGCACTGATCACAGCCAAAGTACACAAACCTGTTTTGTCAATGGCTCTTCCAAACAATGTTCTCGGGAGTCCAAGCATGAGCAGCACTCGTGTGGCTTTGGGGAGATACTCTGTGCTTCAGGCCTTGAAACTACATTCCCGGGAAAAGCTCGTTTCCGGAGCAGTTGGCATCTGTGTTTTATTGGGGTCTTGCCACCCCCGAACTCTACAGCTGGCGTGAGAGGAGACACATCTCGTGCAATGGCTTGAATCACAGGGTGAGCAAACTCACTCCAGGCTCACCCCGTCTCATTCTTAAGGCCACTGGCTTCTCAGCTAAGCTGGGGGCCTTGATTCCCAGAACACGCTCTTCAGGAGGGGGAGTCATGCTTCTTTTGAGGCGAGCTGCTTGCAAACTGTGGAGGCTGCACTCTTTCCTATGGACGGACGTGCAGGACAGCCACGTGCAGCCGTAGCTACATGCCTGCGAGTCTGTAGGTCCCGTTCCCCAAGTTCCAGCATGACCTGCCACATACACACTCTTCCACACTTTCTGGAGGACGGCGCAAACTCAGCCCATGGCCTCGCTTCAGGTCGGCCACCTTCCACCACGTCGGGTCATCCCCGTGTGTGCAAGCTCCCTTCACAAGGACTACATGCTTTGGAAGAATAATTGAGCTTATGGTGTGACAGACCTTGATACAATAATTTTTACATGTTTAATTCATGTACTATTTTTATTCAAAATATTTCTGTACTCATTATGCACAACTTACAGGATACATCTTGCACTCAAGCATTTTAAAACCACCTGATGCGAAACTACAGGCAAAATGCTTTATTTTCTGTTTGTGGTAGCATTTTAGAAAAAACACAGCTATTTGCACTAAGACAGAGTGATAACAGACAAGTACCTTAACTTCTGATTCTCAGATTCCTTGTTTGTTAAGAGGGGTGAATGAGCGGGCAGCACGGGTCCCATGAGTGCACACCTGGGGCACTCACAGGCACGAGTACTCATGACTCAGTGTGATCCCTGGGTCCATTCTGACTGTGGAGCTCACACTGCTGGTTGTTAGTATTATTACTATTTGTCATGAACTCGTGAATGGCTGTGCTGGATAGGTGGCAACACTGTCTAAGGCTTTTCCTCCTGAAATGACTTTGCATCCCCTCTCATGGGAACTTGGAGTCAATCCCCATCTCTTAAACCCCTGTGGCCTGAGGGTCTATGACTGGCTCCAGTCCTGGAGGAGACGGGAGCACCTTGTACCAGCTCCGGCCCTCACATGCTTCTCTTTTTTCATCCTGAGTACTCTGTTATAACCACATGGAAAAGGCTGGCAGGCTTGATGGGTGAAGGGGCCATTGGCTTGGTGGCTCGTACCCACCCCCTGCCGGCCAGTGTGTGAGGACACAGTCAGATCAATAGGACAGCTTTCATTAAGAACAAAACAAAACTGTTACAACTAATAAATGAATTCAGTAGAGTTGCAGGAAAGAAAATCAGGATACAAAAATCTGTTTCATTTCCATACAGTAATAATGACTTATCAGAAAGGGAACTTAAGAAAACAATTCCATATTCAATTTCATCAGAAAGAATAAAACACCTAGGGATAAATTTAACCAAGAAGGTGAAGGATCCATGTACTGAAAACCACAAGACACTCATGAAAGAAACTGAAGAAACAAACATGTGGAAAGACATCCCATGTTCATGGACAGGAAGAATTATGTTGTTAGCATGTCCTACTACCCAAAGCAGTACACAGATTCACTGCAATCCCTATCAAAATTCCAATGGCATTTCTTACAGAAATAAAGACCCCAAATAGCCAAAGACATTTCGAGAAAGGAAAACAAAGGCAGAGACATTATGCTCTCCAGTTTCAAACTATATGACAAAGGTATAGAACCAAAGTAGTGTGGTATCAGCATAAAAACAGACACAGAGATTAATGCAATGGAGAAAAGAATTTAGAAATAAACCCTTGCATATGTGGTCAACCAAGGAACCAAAAATAGGCAACTGGGCAGTCTCTTCAATACATGGTGTTGGGGAGACTGGACAACCACATGCTAAAGAATGAACCTGGACCCCTGGACCCCTATCTTAGCACCACACACAAAAATAAACTCAAAGTGGATTGAAGACTTGAACGTAAGACCTGAAGCCATAAAACACCTGGAAGAAAACATAGATGGTGAACTCTTTGATGTGGATCTTCATGATGATTTTTTACTCTGACAACACAAACAATAGAGCTTCCTCAATGCAGTGAAGCTGCAGTAGGTATAAAGCTTCCTTCAAGTAGCATCTTCTTTCATTAAGACATGTTTTTTGTAAAGATGAGTGCAGAAGCTTATGAGACTAGACATTTACTTAATTCATGGACACTACACTGTGAAAAACAACAAAAATAATTTTTCCCTTACAAAATAAAATACACAAAAGCAAAAGCAAACAAATGGGACTACAACAAAGTAAAAGAGCTTTTGCAAAGCAAAGGAAACCTCCATGAAATGAGTAGGCAACCCACTGAGTGTAAGAAAATATTTGCGAATCATATATCTGATAAGGGACTAATATCCAAAATATACAAAGAATTTATACAATTCAATAGCAACAAACATTATTAAAAATTGAAAATTAAAAATTGAGCAGAAGATGTGAACGGACTTTTTTCCGAAGAAGACATCCCGACGCCAACAGACACATGGGAAGATGTTCAGCACCACTCAGCATCAGGGAGATGCACAGGAAAAGTACAAGGAGGCATCACCTCACACCTGTCAGATTAACTATCATTAAAAATACAAGACATAACAGGTGTTGACAGGATGTGCAGAAAAGGGAGCCCTGGTGCACTGTTGGTGGGAATGCAAACTGGTGCAGCCACTCTGGAAACAGTGCAGGTTCCACAAAAAATTAAAAACATAAGGACTCTATGATCCAGCAACTCCACTTCTGAGAACTTAGCCAGAGGACATGGAAACACTGCTTTGGAAAGATGCATGCAGCCCCCATGTTTGTGGCATCATTAATTCTAATAGTTAATGAGTGTCCATCAAGAGATGAGTGGGCAATGAAGATGTTTTACGCACACACACGCACGCACATGCACACACCCATAACAGAATATTACTCAGCTATATGAAGAGTGAGATCTTGGCATTTGTGACAACACGGATGGACCTTGAGGGCATTATGCTCAGTGATGTAAGTCAGGCAGAGAGAGACCAATACTGTATCATCTCCCCTATGTGGAATCCAATACGCGTGTAGCTAGACTTACAGATACAGAAACAGACTGCCGGCTGCTGGAGGAGGGAGATGGAGGTCCTAGGAGAAAAGGGTAAGCTGTTTTGTTTTTGTTTTTTAGTTTAAGTAAATTGAAATTTTAAAAAAGGACTATCTTTGCAGGTGATGGGCCCATGGTCACCTCTGTCCTGCACGAGGGAGCTCCAGCTGACCTGCACACCCAGAGCTACACAAAGATCTTTAAAGCTACTAAGTTCTGAGTTTATGCAGAGGTGGGAAACTGCTGTGGGGATGTGGAAGGGGCTTGATAAATTAGCTTTTGTGATTATTTTTTCCAGATTGTTAATTTGATTTTTCTAATAATATAAACTGTGGACAACAGTTAACTTGTAAAGGGAGTTACACGGGAAAACCAAAGTTCTGCTTGATCGCCAGTTGATTACACTGTGTGCGCCCACCACTCTTTGGAAACCTTGAGTGTTTTCATGTTTTTGAATTGGTGGTTACTAGTTGTTCGAATTCCTAATTTTCCTTGTGGAACCCTTAAGACTGCCCTATTGTAGACATTGCTGTTTTGCTGAAATGTCAGAGGACCCTACACATACACACTTGATTAAAGAAAAGCTAATGGAAGATGATAAGATCATAAGGATAGACCTGGACCATGGTTCAGTTATTAGCGCTTGTGACTTTCTTCTAGGTTGTGCCTCATCTGTCTTATCACCTGCTGCTAACCCAGGTCATTGTTGGAAATGTTGGACCACTCTGGGTTCTGCCGTCTGCCTGTGGAAACATTTCTTAAGATTTCAGAACTTTAAGTGTGACAAGGTAGGCAGATGATGAAGTGATTCCCCAAAGAACACTTTCATCAACACGGCGTGGTGCGGCTCACCACCTGTAGAGGGGCTCTCACATCCTTGAGAAGACCCCACGGCCATCTTCAGGATACAGAAGCCAGAGCAGACGGAGCAGCCTTCCACAACAAACCTGTATCTCCTTGGAAACTCGGCGGATGTCAGCTCGAACACGGAAGGGAAGACACAAAAGGTGGTCACTGGCTCATGGGCAGAAGCCACTGACCATTAAAAAAAAAAAATCCTGTGTAAAATACTAGTGGAGTTTTTGTGTGAAAGACGTTTGTCTGCCTATGGGATCACTGTGTCTCATGCCACACTCCTAACAGACCTCAGGCAGGTCATCCTGAACCTTGTATTTGGGCCAGTGTTGTTATTAACTACAATGTGGATAGTAAGTGGTTCAGACGGAATCAGACATTTTTAAATCACCTGCAACGAGAGGTGACCAACGTATCTGGCATTTAAGAAAGTAGTAAATGTGGAGGAGTTGGGAGAAGTTGAGTCCCAACACTGCCAACACACATCCTGAGGGTTCCTGGGATCTTTCTTGACACCGGGTGCCCTCCGCCCCGCGTAGAGATCCACTGAGACCGAGCTCACGTGGTTGCATTGCGTGGACCCTGGAAAGCTGCCTGAGGAAACGAGGTCACAAGGAAAGCGTCTGATGGAGAGCGCTTTGGAGCTCTTACGCCGCGCCACACCTGACTCTACCTCAGCGCCCCATAGCCGTTCCATGTCCGTGCCCAGGATGGAGCCCACCCGTCCCTCCTTCTGAGTCTGCCTTTTCTTCTGTCCCTGCTATCCTGACAAAAAGCAATTACCTTGGTTGTGTGTCACCCGTGCTTCGTGGAAATACGCAAACAAGGAGCTCTCTGGGCACCTGGGAGGCTCGGTCATGGAGACTCTGATTCTCGATATCGGCTCCAGTCCTGACCTCAGGCTCCTGGGGAGGAGCCCTGTGCTCAGGGGAGTCCTCTTAGGGCTCTCCCTCTCCCTCTCCTGCTCAAGCTCTCTTCTCTCTCTAAAATAAATAAATTAAATCTTTTTTAAAAAAGCAACTGTCTTGGGTCCCAGTGCTAAGAACCTTAGACATTCCTTCCATGGTTCCTTCCACGGCTCACACCCAACGGGCCCACGCCCTCCGTGCTGTGGGACCTGAGGCTCATGGTCCTTCCCTCCTCCCAAGCCCTCCGTCCGGGGCTGCTGTTGCCTTTCCCACAGCATTCCCTCTCACACTGTCATGTCCAGGGCGGCCTAGTTGCCAGATGTGACTGTTTTCACACCTGGAGCTTCCCGGATGGCCCTGGGACGGCCCGTCGTCTGGGTAAGGGTGTGTCTGTCCCTGGAGGTCGAGCGCCAATGCTACGCCCTCCTGAAAGCTGGTCTGTCCCCGCTGAGTGGATTCCCCTCTCTCGTGGGTTCCATCTCCTTCCACGCTGACCCCCAAATGACAGCGCCGTCTGTGTTGCTGGGTGGCCGGAGCCCCCAGGGGGCCGAGTTCTGCTGAGTTGGGGTCCCCGCCTGTTATCCTGCACCCGGCCCCGCGGCTGTGCCGACAGGTGTCTGCTGAGTTCGTGGGTACGTGGTGCCTGCGGGGAGAGACTGGTCAGCAGCGTCCTCTGAAGACCTCACGCTTTTGAAATATTGGGATATTCGTGTTTCTCGGACCTGGATGACAATCCTGCTGTGAGGCAGCAGAGCAGCGGCAGAAGGCGCCGTCATGCTGCTCTCCGGAACTTTCTTCAGAGGTGCTGGCTGTAAAGGGGGCTCTGGTCACCTGGAGGCTTTTACACACACAGGAAGAGCACCGGGTCTTACCCACACATCGACATTGCTAAGTAGTTCGTGTTTTCCTCATTGGGAAGGGAGAGCAGCTGGTGGGGTTCATGGTCAGCTATGAATTCTCTGCATTTAAAAAGATGCAGAATTCATTTGAGGGTCTTGATTTTATTTATTTTTTATTTTTTTAAAGATTTTATTTTATTTATTTTGACAGAGAGAGAGATCAAGATCACAAGTAGGCAGAGGCAGGCAAAGGGAGAAGGAAGCAGACTCCCCGCTGAGCAGAGAGCCCAATGCGGGGCTCGATCCCAGGACCCTGAGATCATGACCTGAGCCAAAGGCAGAGGCTTAAACCACTGAGCCACCCAGGCACCCTGAGGGTCCTGATTTTAAATGGCCCCTTCATGCATCCGGATCTTGGGCCTTGCAACTGTTGTCCCCGACAAACACGGTGTCTGTACGTGGGGCACAAGGGGGACAACCATTCACTCACCCCCTTTAGAGGAAAAACCGTGTGTGAATCCACAGGTGCTTTCGGTACCAGTCGCCTTCTTACTGTCGTCTAGCCTTTTGTTTTTTGTTTGTTTATTTTATTTATTTATTTTTAGGAAGAGAGTAAGTTAAAGAGTAAAGATGACTTCTTTCGTTCTTTCTTTCTTTTTTTTTTTTTTTTTTAAAGAGATTTTATCTATTCACTTGTCAGAGAGAGAGAGAAGCAGGCTCCCCATTAAGCAGGGACCCTGACCGGGGCTCGATCCTTGGACCCTGAGATCATGACCCGATCTGAAGGCAGATGCTTAACGACTGAGCCCCTACGTGCCCCTGTATTCTAACTTTTTAATTTTGATTTCAAGTTGCTTAGCTTGCTGGTTTCAGCTCCTACTGAAGTTTACAAAGGAAGGATAAAATGTCTACCTCACAGAGTCTTTTTTAAAAAAAGATTCATTTATTAGAGAGAGGGGGGAGGGGCAGAGGGAGAGAGAGAGGACTGCAAGCAGGTTCTGTGCTGAGTGAGGAGCCTGACATGGGGCTCGATCTCACAACCCTGAGGTCATGACCAGAGCCGAAATTAAGAGTCAGCCACTCAAACGACTGAGCCACCCAGACACCCCATCACAGAGTCTTTGTAATGAAGAATGAAAAATCCTTATTAAATATATTTATTAAAAATAAAGTAGGGGTGTTCAGTGACTATTTTCTTCCCTCTCGTTGGCTTTGTAAATGGAACCTCTTAACTGAGAAACTCAGACAAATGCATCAGGTGACTTATTGACTTACCCTCTTCTTGGGAGGTAAGAGAAGGGGCCAGTCTGGGGTGTGTCTGAGTTCCGGTGAACACCCCCCTGAAACCACACCCACCCCGGGGCCCCGGGGACGCTGCACAGGACAGTCCCCTCTCTTCCGAGGACTGATGGGGCCACCTCACTTCCAGCCCGAGTCTGCGCTGGATGGGCAGTAAAGGCAGGGTCACGGGCATCTGGCGGATGAGTTGGTGGGGAAACGGCCGCGGAGGACGCTGGCCCGTGAGGGGACAGGCGCTGAGAGTCCGGAGGGGACCCAGCACGCAGGTGGGAGCTCTGGCCGGAGCTGCTCACCTGTCTCCCTGTACGGACCGCTGCTCGGGGCGTGCTCGGGTCAGCCCCCCGGGAACCTGGAGGCCCATCGTCCACACTGCTCTACAGGGGCACAGACTTTGGCTCCATCCCGCCAAGGGGCCGCTCTCCAAGCTGAGGGTAAAGCGGGGGTGCACGGTGACAGCCGCGGCGAGCTCCTCTGTGAGCACTTGGCACCAACTGGAGCCTCGTCTCCAGTACCTTGGAGCCGTTAGGAAAATCACCTGTATGTCTCCTGTCCATCCGGGGGTGCAGAATTCTTTGGGGGGCAGCTGGGCCACATGTCCTGGATGTTTGTGTTCCTTTCCTCTTCATAGAACACATCCTGTTCTGTGGATGAATGGGCGTTTCTACGCGGTAAGAGAAAGGTGCCTGAAGGGCAGAGCCCACAGAGGCCAGCCTTCCGCACACGGCCGGGCAGAGCCGGGAGCGGCGGGAGGGGCGTCGGCAGCCTGCGGACCCACAGCGGGAGGGCCGGGGAGGGGGCAGGCTGGCGACCTGGGGCCCAAGTCCTCCCAGGCTGGGAGTGTCGTAAAGGGTCCGTGCTCCTCAGCATGTCTTACAGAAGGACAGACAGAATAGGTAATTTCGGCAAACAGGTCCTTGATCACACTCAGATATCCATGCCTTAAAGTTAACAGCCTCGTTTTTCTTAGAATTTTATACCACGAACTCTCAGTGGAAAACACACGTATTATTTGTTTCTAAATCACAGTAGTTCTCTGAGCTGCAATCCCACCCTTCTGCAGGGAAATTCCGTCTCAGTCACGGCGGTTCGGGAATCTTACGCGGTCCTGACATGGACGGCGGGCTGCCGTGCACACCCGCTGCAGGACCTCCTGCACCACCCCGCGGGCGCCCTGTCCGACTCTGTACGGACGGAGAGCAGCCTCGCTCTGGTCAAACCTCTGCGCCTGGCCCTCCTTCTCCAGGGCCCACCCCTGCCTGTGCTCCCCAGAATGTGGTGACAGCCCTGCGCATCGTCCCTGGTGGCCACCCTGCAAGGCTTCTCAGAGCGGACGGGGACATGGATGAGCCCAAGACCCGAATACGCGCCTCCACG
The DNA here is from genome assembly GCF_010015895.1 of Lontra canadensis. NCBI lineage: Eukaryota > Metazoa > Chordata > Mammalia > Carnivora > Mustelidae > Lontra > Lontra canadensis. Next base: position 297,776 of record NW_022631026.1, read on the forward strand.
TTGTTATCCTGGGAGGCTCCCAGCGGAGTTGCTCAGAAGCACACGCCTTTGCAAATTTGAAGGGGACCTGGCGCAGGAGGTCTGGGTCCCAAGGCATCTGGGGCCGTGGTGCCACTTGCCACGAGAAACCTGGGACAGCGTGCGCTTTCTGCCGAGAGGAGCCAAAAACAAGCTCTCAAATGTTGGGAAGACTGAGGATCCAGGGATGAGGTTTTGGTTCCAATGACAGAGAAAGAAAGAGATCTGTGAAGAGAATTCCCGGAGCACCTGGAGAGGACAGACACGGGCACTCCGACACGACCACCGCCGGCGGAAGCGAGGCCGTCGGGGAAAGGCACCATGGCCTCTGGTTTTCAACGGAATGTGTCTTCCGGTGTCTGGGAACACGGTGCTTTGCCGGCCGTCTCCCCAGAGCTGTGAGCATCCAACTCCCAGGAACTGCCCTACGGGTTTCCCAGACTGGTCAGAGCTGTTTTCCCAGCCGGCCGCCGTGCGGAGCCTGGGGTGTGCGGGCCACGGGCAGCTCTTCCAGCCGCCTTCCAGCGCGGCCCCACACGAGCTGGGTTTCACACCTTAAATGAGTGTTGCGACGGAATTGGTGATAATTTTTTTTGTAATAGACTTTTTAAAGAACATTTTCAATATTTGTGCAAGAACTGAGCAGAGAGCACAGTGTTGCTGCGCCCTCTCCTCTACCCCAGAGCCGTGCAGGCTCCCCGTGCCCAGAATCCAGCGTGGTGCCGCATCTGTTACAATCCACGGCCTCTACACATGCACGACCGAGTGACTCCACGGCTGATAATATCGGCTCCCCTGGACGACAGGGTCAACAGAGACAGAGTAAACGAACTCTTCTCAACACGTAACACGACACATTTCGAGGACTACTAGTGCCCGACGGTTTCATCTGAACATTAACAACTGATCCAGTCTTCCCCAAACTTCAGAAAGGTTCTGGTACACAGGGACCGAGAGAACAATCCGGAACCTTGCGGCACGGATGCCTCCTGATGGGGTGGGGTGGGTGCAGCAGGTTCCACGGCCGGGGCAGGAATGTGACATGGCGGGGGGCCGTCTCCTGTCTGATTCGTCCTCCAGTGGCCATGTGAAGGGCCCCTCCCCCTCACGAGGGAGGGAGGCTGCTGTCGTCTGCGGAACAGGACCTGCCGCGGTCATAGCCAGTGGTGTCCCGCTCTCTCGCCAGGAGGCTCCCTGAGGCCGGGGATGAAGCTGTCCATCTGTCTCCCCAGATGCCCACGGGAAAGCCTGCAGCATAACAGACTGGACACCGCTCCCGTCGCTTGGATTTCATGAGCAATACAGGCCCTGACGTTGCCAGGTAATACACCAAAATAACGAGCGCAACTAAGTGACGTTTAAGATTCGGATTTCTCTCCTGCCACGTGTGATTTACCCATTGATCAGACACCACCCAAATGCATTGTTACTGGAGGGACATTTAAAACAATGCAAAAATTTTAACTATTTAAACGTCACTAGCCAAAATCTTTAAAACCTGAAGCTTATTATGTTTTCTAAAAAGTAATAGAATTAGCCTGTTTCTATACATGGTTTTAGGCCTCGGAGTTTATCAAATGAAGAGTGGGTTTGCAGTGGCTGAAGACAGGACTCCAGTTCTGGTTTAACTGCTAATTCCCTCAGGGAACCCACCACGATCTATGCTGTCATCACTCGTGAGCACCTACTAGTTTCCAGAACTGTGACAGGTGCTTTGGACTCAGGACAAAGTGGGTGTGCACCGGGGTTCACGCCCTCAGGGGCTCCCAGCCTCGAGAAGCAGAACAAAGAAACACACTTCCAAACACCTCTTAGTTCCGAGGCGCACACAGTGGGGGCTGGTGCACACAGCCCGGGCGTCCGGGAGCCCGTCTGGGCAGCCCGGGTCTGAAGGAGCTGCTTCCGTTCCTGCCACAGGCACCCTGGGGTCAGCGGGACACACCTCCCTCTCCTCGCAGTGTGGACACTCACTGCTGTTGCCCCCATGACGGGTCCCCACCATGGCCGAGCTGAGTGGCTGCGGGGCCCCCACAGTCGTGGGAAGAGAACCAGACAGAACCTGGAGCCGCGTGTTCTAGATGGAAGTTCATGCCCCACGCTTTCCGCGGATGCTGCAGGAATTCAGACTTCGGGGCACCTGGGGCAGAATGGGTGTATTCTGCACCTGTGGAGGCCTTGAATTGGGGGCCCAGGGGCAGCACTCACAGACCACATGTCTGAGTCCCCCGAATTCATGTGTTGGCAACCCGAACCCCAGCAGGGTGGGCTTAGCAGGCAGGGGCTTTGGGAAGGGGATGGTCTTCCAGACCTTGCAGAGGGGACCCTGGGGGCTCCCGGCCCCTCCCCCATGCAGAGACTCTGCCAGAGCACGTGTCTGGGAACAGGGAGGCGGCCCCCCAGACACTGGACCCGCCGTTGGTCGTGGATTTCCAGCCTGCCAAGCCCTGAGAATGCTTGTCTGCGGTGTGTGAGGTTGGTCCATTTCAGCCGCCCAAACGGACTGAGACTCTGGGCCACTCCGGTCCAGGCCCATCGCTCAGAAAATAGCAAGAGACCCCAGGTCTGCACGCACGCTCGAAACTGTCCGTTTGGAAAGTCATTCCGGCCGAGGAGGGAGGGGACGTCTCTGCAGAGGGGCTGTTTCGAGGCTGAGACAAACCTTCCCGACGAGAGTTACGGTCGAGTCCACAGCAATCCCGGGAGACCGAACAGATGCTGAGAAAGGGCTTGTGGGCGATGCAAACGGGCCGAGGGTTCCCCCTGCGGACAGTGTTGGCCAAGGTCTGTCCGGCGAGCGTGCGCGCGGTTTCCGCTCTCCTGCCCTGCCCCTCGCAGAGGGAAACGGGTTGTGCTTTACTGCCGTGTCTCTCCCTTGAAAGATGGCTCTCCTTGCCCGGGCTGCGGGGATGTCCCATCTTCCAACTCACAGTGGCTGGGGCCTCGGGGGGACGTGCCGCTTCCCCCTCATGCTGCGGTCGCTGTGGCCCCAAGTGCTGGGCATCGGCAAATTTGCACGTGCTCCGCGATTCCAGACTCGGGCCTCTGCATGGTGCTGGCATAGGCTCTCCAAGAAGCAGACAAGAGTTGGATGTGCAAGGGTTTTATCAGAGATGCTGCCCCCCTGGGAGGGAGTCCGGGGCCGGGGGGCTTTTGGAGGCTGAGTGAGGCCTCTCCCGTACCGCGGGGGGACCCCAAGCCCCAGCAGGCTGCCAGTTGTGCTCAGCAGCCTGACGTGCGTGATCTCGGCGGTGGCAGCCAGGGAAGTGGTCGTCTCTGCAAAGCCGAGCCAAGGGCTCCGGGGCTCAGTGGGGAGGCCCTCAGCCAGTTTTGTGGTTGGGGGTCCGTGAGGCACAGTTTTCATGGCTGGCACAGGCCAAGTTGGTTTTGGAAACCCGGGTCCCCTATTTTACTGTTATAATTTGCGGGAATTGGTCCTCTTTCCGATCCGAGAAGGTCTCCTCTGCCGTTTCACAGAATGGCCGGACGGCACAGTTAGCTCACAGTTCTATGGCTGTGTCTCCATTCTGCTTCTTGAGAGCTGTGTGGCAACAGCGTCCCGGTCACACTCCAGAGGTGTGTTCCCACAACAACTCGGAGCCTTGACTGTAATAAAACATAGAAGGGGGTGTGACCCGCTGTTTCCCTGGCAACGTGTGTGTCTGAAGGGGAAGCACAGCCTAGCCTGAGGTGGGGAGGCACTAGGCCTTGGAGAGGGAAGGTCCCGCGCGCGCAGATGGGCCACGTTCCGGAGGCCACACACCTGCTGTGGGACGCTTTTCCGGTGACACAAACCACACACGGTTCTTGAGGGAACTCACCGCATCTGCACATCTGACCTGTTCTTACGTCCACACCTGCACCCACGTCTGCGTCCACAGTGCACCTGTCACTCCCGTAATTCTGTTACCTAGAAGGAGACCTGCCACATACAAAGGACATTCCCTCTTGAACCGTATTCCTACTCTTTCTGGAATAGTTTCTTCATTTGTAAACTGCTGTGTTTTATGCACTGACTTCTGGAGGGCTTTCAGGGCTGCCGTTCATCAGAACAATACCCTTTGGTCTCGAGTCCTCGGGAAGGTGGTCGGGAGGCTGGAAGAGGGGCCGTGCTCCCACAGCTCACACGTGCACATCCCCTTGAAGAGAACATTCCCCGTCCTTCTCATCCATTCCCTTGCTTGGCAATTCCGTGGGGAGGAACCTGCTGCACGGTGAGAGGGGGCTGCAAACCCAGTGCTGGGGGCGCTGGGGGGCTCACTGGGAGCCTGGGCCACGCAGCGTCCGGACAAGTCCCGTACTTCTGTGTGCCTCATGGGAGAGGGAGACTCAGTGTTGGAAAGTAACGGACCCGTTTGGAGCCACATCATATGAGCTTGAGGCTGGAAAGACAGTGTTGACATTTCCCCCCGATTGCAGTGTAAGAACAGACCACAGTGAAGCCTCACCTCCCCGAGGCTTTGCCAGGATGAAGACGGGCCCGCCCCCTCCCCTGCATCTCGCCTGGCCAGCCCCGCAGACCCCTGCTCAGGGCAGGGTTTCGGGACCCCCTCCTACCTCTGCTTGCAAACCCACCCACCCTGAGATAGAAAGGCCAGCATGCCCCGGGTGCCAGCTGGTTCTCAGTGAGCTGACCTCTGCGGCTGGGGTCCACCCGCCGCGTCCCCAAAACTCTGGACCTGCTCTCTCGGCTTCAGCCATCACTGGTTCCAGAGCTGGGAGAGCTTGTCCTGCGGCCCCTGGTGCAGGCGCAGGACGGGGAGAAGCACCGGACGGCCCTTCCCACTCGGCCTCTTGGCAACACGTGTCCCTAATGATCAACCCGGCCTTCGTTGGTGTTTTAATTCCACTCAGTAAAGACTGTGGAAAGCAGCGTGTGTGATGCTGGCGAGAATAGAGATAAGGAAGCCACACAGAGCCCAGGTCGGGAACACAATGGCGAGGTCTGCTGCGTGGCCGCCGTGGCCTCGTCTGGGTGGGCGAGCACAGCCTGTCTGGGGGTGCAGGGAGGCGTCGTGGGTGGGCATAAGCCAGATGACGTGGACACCGCTGAGCAGTGAGAGGAAAACAAGCCTGCAGGAAAGGCACAGGGTCCCTTAATAGGGTAAAATGCTTCAAATCACGGCTCCCTGGAAAGGCAGTAAACAGAGTCGGGGCTGGACTGGCTGTGGCGTCAGCGGTGGCGACAGACGCAGGGGATGAGGACACACGAGTAAACAGGAAATGGGCAGAGCGCTGACCAGAGGCCAGGCCACTGTTGCCAGAGCGGACCTGCCTCAGCGGTGGGTTCCCGCGTTGCCGTGGGGAGGTGATGGGGACACTGTGTCCCGTGGCCTTCGCAGAGCATGTCCAAAGCCCCTCAGGCCGTTATGCCCACGAGCTGGCGTGACGAGTTCCAGGAAAAACAAAGCTCTCCGTAGCTGAGCCACGCAGCTGAGCTTTGATCGGTGTGTTTTTGTGTTCTTTTTTCTCTGGTGGGGAGAGGAGGAAGGACAAGGCATCACATCCGTCTCCCCTTTCCTGGCCATGAGATGTACGCATAAATCCATTACGCATAAACCCTCCGTTGATTAATCCCTCAGGAACTTTCTCTGGCCGGTCCTAGGTCTGAGGACCTGAATGGGATGACGGGGCTTAGCAGGACCCAGGTGTGGGGGCTTTGGAACCCACACAGGCCAGGATGTGACCCCAACATGTTACTAAAACGCTAAGAAAATGAAAAAAAAAACAAACACTTTACTACATGGAAAATTAAACCTTGTCAGGTAAGCTGCTGTCAATGTTTAAGAGTCCTCGTGGAAGTAAGACGTCCTGGATAGAATCATCAGGGGTTCTGCAGGCTTTGACTCATGAAAAAGGGAACCTCTTGTTTTATTCTTTTCTTCCTGGGACTGACTTGTTTGGCAACTGGAATCCGCGTTTCTTCCCCTCCCCGCTCCCCTGCGGGCGCCCACCAGTTTGTCCTGTCACTTCTGTTTGCTTTCTTTCTCAGATTCCGAACTACGTGAGATCAGACGGTGCTCCTCTTCCTTCCTCCTCTGGCTCCTGTCACTGAGCGCGACGTCCTCTGGGTCCGAAGTCCTGTCCTTTCATTCCTCAAGTCCCCGAACGCAGAGGGCGGAGGGAGCCTCCGGCGACGGCTCCCAGCGCCCACGCCAGGTTGTACAGGGTCGGAGCCGCTGCCTCAGGCCTGCAGCGCGGGGAAGAAGCCAGAGCGTCCCTCGGAAAAACCGGGAAAACCGGAATCCCTCTCCGCTGACGATGCCGTCGTTGGGCTTTCTGTTCCTTGAAGCGGAAATCATTCCCAAGTAGTGGAAGAGAACGGAAGAGTGAAACCGTTCAGACCTAAAGCTGTCTGGCCGTCGCACTTGAAATAGTCTCTAAGAAAAGTCAATAAATTGACTACGTTGAGATTGTACAGCATTTGGCTTTCTTCACGTAGACCCTCGTGCCCGCACGGAAGCTGGCCTCCCGCCCCCTCACCCTCCCCTGCCCCTTCACCCCCGCCCCCTGCCCCCGGGAGCATCGGCCTCTGCACAGCCTCGAGGCTGCTGGCCTGGCCACCTGGATGGCTTTGACCGACTCTGCCCCAGGGCAGCCAGGCCGCAGCCGCTGACTCTGTGAGGACACCTTCTCCAGGCCAGCCACCTGCACTTGTCTGGGGTGTGGTGTCTGGGGGAGCTGCAGGCAAGGACCTTGCTGGCCATGCCCTGAGCCACGTCCTGGTCCGTCACCTGCTTGTGGCAAAGCCTAGGCGGAGGCATTTCTCCGGTAGTCGCGGGGACACAGGCTGTGAGGGACTGGGGCCTGGAGACGCGTCCCCGCTCTGACTCAGTCCGTACTTCTCCCCAGCTGGTCCCCAGTCCTGAGAGCCGATCCCCCATCGGGGCTGGTGCTTCCGGGCCTCCCCCAGTGCCTGGCCTCCTCCAGCTGCTCTGGAGCATGACAGGTACGGCGAGCACGATGGGAGAGGACAGAGACAGGACCTCGGACCCCGGCCGCGACCGCACGGCCAAGACGCTGAGTTAGCCCCAAATAGTGACCTGTGCTCCTTCAGAAAGGCTCTTCTCGAACCCACAGCTGCAGATTTCCTGACACGAGCCAGTCTTAAATGACCAGAGGGAAGCTTGTAAAGACTATAAACAGGTAATTGTGGGAAAAGCCAAACCAATGACCGGAACATGAAGAAAGATGCCTTCTTACTACTTGTGAGATGAATTACCCTGAGACCTGAGACTGGGACAGGGACTGGGCCTCCCTTGGAAATAGGGTATGTGCTGATGTGACTGGAGTGAAGACAAGGGCATCACGTGGGTCCTGGTCCAATGTGATCGGTGTCTTCACAGGAAGACAGAGACCCAGGGAGAAGGACTTGTGGCGATGGAGGCAGAGGTGGGAAGGGGGCAGCTGTGAGCCAAGGACGGCTGACAGCCACTGCTAAACCAGGTGGGCAAGGATGGTCCTTCCCTAGAACCTGTGGGCACCTTGCCAGACTGCCAGCCTCCAGGCCCGTCAGCCAACACAAACGCCCATGGATGTGGGCTGTGGACGTGGCTTTGGGGGTGTGGTGCGTTGTGGCTGGAAGCGTCTGGGGGAGGAGAAAGCCCAGAATTCCCGAAGAGAAGCCCAGCGGGAACACAAGGGGCCAGGGTGCCGCTGGCTCTCGGGAGGGGAGCGCAGGAGAGAGGCTCCTACTGCCGGCGGAGGGCTGAAGGCCAAGGTCGGGCCCAGTGGGTGCGGCCATGTTGGAGGGCAGAGAACCCGGCTGAAGCGTGTCCCACCATTGGTGACAAACAGGCCTTGTCCTGAGGGGCTGAGGTTTCCAGATGGAGGGCACGAGGTGCGTCTGCTTTCTTCCCGCTTTCCCGGTAACACATGGGAGCAAGGGGATGGCAGCCCGACAAGCTGGGACAGGACGGCCTTGCCCTTGGGGCGAGAAGGTGACTCAGTGGGGCCGGTGCCCCGAGGACCACATGCAGGAGATTAAGTGCATTTTCATCACTTACATCCATGCTTTAATGTTGTTGTTTTATAAATGCTCGTGCCCCGCATACGGTCATGGTGTCGGCGGTAGAAACGAAGGCCGAGGAAACTTTCTGGAAAGCGGCCCATGCCGTCTAACAGGTCGTGATGGAAACACCCGGCCATGCACCTGAGCCCAGAGCCACCGGTGGCCGGACCCACCCCAGGGCTCGGAGCTCGACCTTGTTGAAATGAAGAACAAAACATTGCGTTTACAGTAGCGGCACGAAAATTCTTTGTTTTAATTATGGAGAAATACTTAAAACCTCCCTGAAATTTGCTCTAAGAAGACCTGAATAAAGGAAGCACGACCTTATACCACGAGAGGCAAGTCCGTGTCCTCACAGCTGGTATGAGAGCCCTGAGCTAACGGGCACGAAAGTCACCATCGAGCTGAAAAGTCATCGTCGGGCCACCCACATAGGAGCTGGGGCAGCCCACCCTCCCCCACAGGGAGCCACCGAGAGCCGTGAGGAGGCCCCCGGAAAGCGTGTTCTCCCGTACGTGGTTTCAGGAGCAGGCATCGGACATGCGTTTGGAAAAAGAGAACATGAATCTGTATTTTGAACTATTCAGTGAAATCAATCCAGATAATGATTTAAATGCAAATGTAACCATTGACATTCTTATTTTGTTTTATTTTATTTTAAGATTTTATGTATTTGTTGAGCGAGAGAGATCATGAATGGGGGGAGCAGCAGAGGGAGGGGAGAGCGAGTAACCCCATTCAGCGGGGAGCCAGACTCGGGGCTGGATCCCAGGACCCTGAGATCATGACCTGGTTTACAGGCAGACGCTTCACTGACTGAGCGTCCCCCCCCGGTGTCCCCTGTGGACATTTTAAAAACAAAAATGGGAGAGTGTTTTATGACCCAGGTTAGCAGGAAATCATACAGAAAATTGGCAAATTCAAGTGCATCAAAGGTCAAAGCTACCAGTCCTCATAAAACACACAAAGGCAATAAAAATGTGCCTGAGGACCAGGAGATTGTCTAACACGGGAAGGACCAGTGTCTGGAGCGTGGGAAGGTCCACAAATCAAATAAAGGATAACGACCCCATGAATAAAAGACAAGGATGGGCGGAAGACAGTCCATCTCAGGTGAGCGAGAACAGCGGACACCTCAGGCGTGCAGGCGCCGTCTTCCTCAGGGTACTGGGGGCGAGACGGCGGGTGTCCCCCCTCACCCAGGACGGGCCGTCCCTGGTCACACGCCGGCGGGGCTCCTCCAAGCGGGCTTCACAGCGTGGGATCGAGTACCTGTTCACGCTGGCACCCGGGCGTATTTCTGTAAGGAGAAAATTCAAAGAGACCTGCTTCTGGGAGCAGGGATTGTCATCGTTTGTAAGGCCCTGTCATGGCTGAAAAACACCGGAGCCCCTCAGAGTTCGGAAGGAGGGCGCAGAGGTAATTTTATGTGTCGCACAATGTCGTATTTGCATCCGTGAAGGAGAATGGACCTCGGAGGCTGGAAACACGATACGTGCACAGCAGAGGTGTGTGGAAGGTTAAGAAGTAGACGACGGAAGAGATAAATCATTCCGACGAGAAAGGGTCGCGGGGGCGCGGTCGGGGAGCTTCGTCACCCTGTGAGGACCGGCTCACTCATGGCTGCGCATGGCTCTCCCGCACGGCGAGAACCCTCCGTTCCACCAGGGGGCCCGGGGGTTCCGAGTGTGGACAGGTGGGGTCCAGTATGGCCAGGCTGACGGAAAATAATGCGTCTTAATCTGTCTATTCTTTGAGGAAAAACTCAGGTAAAAAGATAACTATGTTTTTAACATCAGTCCTTCTCAAATGGGAATCTGCTTTTCCAACCGGACTCCCCCCCAGTGTCACGCTGGAACCAGAGCCTGATTGCTCCGGGCCGGGCGGGCCTGGGCACCTGCATTTCCAGCAAGCCTGCAACGGCACCGACTCACCGCGCCCGAGGAGTGGGGCTGCCCAGACCCCGGCGGGAGGTGAGGACTTCAGGCCTCTTCCAGTTGAGAACAGGGATCCGTTCGAGTAAGAGCAGACGGACCCACCGAGGGGCTCCTGGGTGCTGCTGCTCCTGAAGCGTCTGACCTTTGGTCTCGGCCCAGGTGGGCTCTCAGGGTCGTGGCATTGAGCCCCACGTCAGGGTCCTTGTGGGCATGGAACCTGCTTGGGATTCTCTCCTTCCCTCGGCCCCTCACATCCACTTTCTCTCTCTCTCAAAACGAAACAGACAAAAAACTGGACCCGTTTCTCCCACTGTCAACCTAGACCAATTCCAAGTGACTCAGATTTAAGTGTGGGAGACGGACCCATAGGAGCGTACGACCCCTACGAGTTATTTAACAATTTATGATGCAAAACGGAGAGGCAGCAGGGAAGCGTGAAATGTCTGATTATACTAAAGTAGCTGCTCTTAATGCACACACAGATGACAAATTGGGGAACTACTTATGACATACGACACAGAAAGTGTTGATATCCCCCCGATATAAGGGCCGCTAGAAACACAACTATAAAGACCAGTAACGTGGGAAAACTCACTCGGGTTGACGAACAGGCTGTTCACAGGGAAGGACAGCGCGGGCGAGAGCTAGAATGCCGTCCTTCTCTCAGAGAGATGAGCGGGCTGCTGGCGATCGGAGACGGTGCCCTTCACAGTGGTGGTGGGAACGGGGCAAGCCTGAAGTTTGCCCCTCGGCCAAAGACCTAGTTGTTTATTAAGAGACAAAGCACTTCTGCTCCCAGGGATTTTGCCCCAGGAGCGAAGATCCTGGAAGACATTTTCCCAACAGCCCTTTTCACAACAGCAATGTGGTCCACAGAACCCGGGAGGATAGCCCAGGTGACCAGCCCCAGCGCTCTGACCGCAGCAAGAAGGCATTGCGACACTGGGGGATACTATGCGGCGAAGAATGAAGGAGAGATCTTCTCTAGCACATATTAAGGGAAGAAGCCAGGAGAGAAAGTGCTTATTTTGCTTATATCGGAAAAAACCAAAGTGATAAATCATGCATTGGCTTCCCGAGGGCTTATCATTCAGCCGCAACTGTTCCTGATTCACGACGCGTCTTATGTTACCAGAACTTCCCACTTCCCAGATGTGGTGAAGGAAGATGTCAGATGTTGGTTCCTAGGCCTGCCAGGAGAAGTCACCACCGGACAGGTGTCCTAAAACAGCAGAACAGCTGGCTTTGGGGGCAAGGCGTGGATGGCTGGTTCCTTCCAGAGGCTCTGGGCTGGTCTGCCCGGACCCTCTCCAGTGCTGCTGTTGCCCTGTGCCCGGTGTTCCCTGGCTTGTGTGCGCCTCACGAGGTCCCCCACCTCCTGCCTGCAGGGTGCCGTCCCCTGTGTCTTCTGTGGCCAAGCCGTCCTCTTCTTACGAGGGCACCAGGCATATGCATTGCGCCCATGAACTGTGAGTGTGACCTCCTATCTGGACCCTAACTGGATCCCATCTGCAAAGACCCTCTTTCCTTTTTTTTTTTTTTTTTTTTTTTGGTCTTAAGATTTTATTTATTTATTTGAGAGAGAGAGAGAGACAGAAAGAGAGAGCGAGCATAAGCAGGGGGAGCAGAGAGAGAGGGAGAAGCAGTCTCCTGGAGCAGGGAGCCTGATGTGGGATTTGATCCAAGGGCTCTGGGATCATGACCTGAGCTGAAGGCAGACACTTAACCAACTGAGCCACCCAGGCACCCCAAAGACCCATTTTCCAAATGAGGTCACATCCACAGGCCCCGGGGGTTAGGACACCAATGTGCCTTTTGGGGAAATAATTCTACTGACTCCATTGGAGTTTTGCATATATTTTAATTTTTATAGCAAATTTTTAAAAACAGGAGCTATAGAAACGATGATTGCATCATATGTAAATTTGTAATTGTACTATAATGTATCGTAGTAAATTTAAAAGTAGACATTTTAAAAAGAGTTACGCCGTTATTAACAATTAATGTGATGCTCACCACTTGTTTCTCCACAGACAAGTCTACAGTGAACGCTTTCTGGACCCTCTTCATGGGATGCTGACGATTCCTTGTGGCTTCACGGCAAGGCGCACACCAGGACAGGGCGTCATCTGGGGTGCTCCTGGGCGGGTGGGGCGGGCTCTGCCCCCCTTGCTGCATCTCCCTGCTCCCGCCATGCGCTCTCCGGGCTCTGGGGAAACTGAGTGCTGCCCCCCCCACGCTTCATCCGTCTTTTAGCAACGCCCTGACCCCTGGTGCTCGGGTGCACCTGTGAGACCACGCTCTGGGTCCTGGGATGCTGACCCCAGGGAGTTGGCCGCCCCCGGGGCTCACCCCGAGGTTCCCTGTGGTCTCTGCCGCACACCCGTGCTCTGGTAATTCTCACGCAGTTATCACTGAGCCTGACGCTTTTCTGAACTGTTTCTGTTTTAAAGCAGCAACTGAGGCTCGGGAAGAGATAAATGTCAATTCTGAAGCTACAGGTCAAGGTCAGGAAAGGGCTTCGCCGCTTGGCACAACTCACGTGTCCGATGTTTCTACATCGCACCTCGCGGCTCACACGGTTTTATCATTTCTAAGTTTGCTTATTTTTCACTGTTTTCCACTTGAAACACAAAAGCTCTGAAGGACAGTCACAGATAGACTCAGCTCTGTGTTGCTTCCATGTGTGTGATTGCCGTCACCGTGTCTACGCCGCCCTTTGGACACAGGCCGCCCCACACCCAGAGGGACCTGCGGGCACCCCGTCCTCACAAGCACCCGTGGGGCGGAAAGGGACGCACATCCCCAGGCCCGCATGGACAGCAGCCAGCGCCAAGCTCTCGGAACTGAGGTCCGTGTGAGTACAGGCTGGTGAAAGAGCAGAACGGAGACACGCCGACGTGCAGCGTATATACCTTGTCGACCTCAGTAGTAGCCTCACCGGTTCTCTGAAACTCAGCAACCAGCAGCTTTCTCAGCAGGGAGCATCTCATTCTCAGCGTTATCGAAGCCCCAGCACGAGGAAGGAGATGCTCTCGACAGAGCCTGGGCAGCTGGTCCCCCCCGGCCCGGCCCTGGTGCGCCCTTGGGGACCCAGAGCCCGCAGGACTCGAGACTCTGTGGAAGGGGCACCCGCAATCCCCAGCTGCTGCTGCTTTTCCCAGAGTCTGTTCCCATGGGGGCAGGAGTGGGGCAAAGTGGACATTTTTCACGAATGGTCAGACGTCCTCAGTTACCTCCCAGAGTCTCGGTGGCGTCCGGGGGGGCCGCGGTGTGAGTCCCTTCACTGACACTTGCACACTCGGTCCCATCCTCTCACGGCCCAGCCCTGGTCCCCGCCCCGCGCTGTGTCAGGAGGCAAGAGGCCTGCGCTGCCCCTCTCAGCAGACCACACCGCGGATGTTTTTAGGGAGAGGGCGCAGGAATGTGTGCTACAGCCCGGTCACTCGGCCGGTGCCTCAGTGGCCTTCGGGCGACGTCACGGGGCCGGACCTCACAGGGCGCCAACCTGCCGGCCTCCCGGGCAGCCGGCTCGGATCCAGTGACTCGTCCTTACAGGAGAGGGAGCTTCTGCCGCCGCGGCCCTCTGGGCACCGGAGGGGTTTCTGCTTGTCATTTCCTCGCCGCGGCTCTGTCAGACACTTCATGTTTCATGCTGGTAATTAGCAAATTCTCGTCATTTAGTGCTAATTTTAAATATTCCGTCTATTTTTGTAGGATGCTTTTTCGGTAAATAAAATAACCGTAATTTCTTCTAAATGTTCACTCTACTCATTCCGTTTACAGTCCCAAGATCGGGATCACCGTGAAGTCACTCTGCTCGCGGGCAGCTCGGGGGGCACTCGCGGGTCTCCCCACCTCACCGCCGGCCGGCATCGTGCCCTGTACACCTACTGAGTGCCGGGCACGAGGTGCGGGGAGGAGGGAGGAGCTCCTGGCCCCGTACCAGGGGTGGACAGACCCGAGATTGAAGGGGCAGAAAGGGACCGGCTGTGTTTAAGGGGCTGCTTCGGGCCAAGAGATTTTCTTACAATTTCTGTAAATTAGTTTGCATTTCCCCAGTTTTGCAGATGAAGAAACAGAGGCAGAGGAGGAAGGAAGTTGGTGGGCTTGATGTCCCCCTCGTGCTCACGTGCAGTTGGAACCTATCACACAGCCTCATATTTTGTCTCTAAATTCCCTCAGATCCACAGATGCGCTCGTGTGGCCTCTCGGCGGACCTCAGCTGGGGGCTGCTCTGCCCCCGGGGACACCAGTCCAAGTCTGGACACAGTGTTGGTTGTCATCACTGGGAAAGGGCGGCTACTGGTCGGTGGGAGGGGCCGGGGTTGCCGCCAAACACCCTGTCCGGGCAGAGCGCCCACAGCCAAGAAGACCCGCGCCGAGCAGGGGTGCGCCAAGGTGAGGGGCCTCAGCCCACGCATTCCCCGCCCCTGCGGTCAGCGCTGCTAAGGGCCAGCGTGAGTCTTTCCCAGCCTGTCTCTGCGACGTTCAGACGCACTCGGGATCTCTGGCCCCCCCGCCCATGCACTGCTGGTTCGAGAGGCTCGTGCTGTGGACACAGGCCTGTGTCTTCGATGGCTTCTCCTGAAGCTGTTTTGGACCTTCCCTGTCGGACGCCTTGGTCTTCCCCGGGCTACGCCGGCGCCGCTCCCAGGCGGGCGTGCGGACTGAGACGTCCCCGTGGTGGAGGGGAGCTTGGCGTCCATTTCTGAAGCCGTCGCCTGCCTTGCCCGGGCGCAGGCACCCCACACTCTGTGTCGTCCCATCTGCCTGAGGTCCTGGGGCAGCCTAAGGAGGGCGATCGCTGCCTCCGCCTGGCTCGCACCGTCCCGACGGCCCAGCCCCAGGCTCCACGGGAAAGGCCACAGAGATTGGTGAGCAACAGACTGGTTTGCCCTCCCACGGAGCCCACCACACTGAAGCAATGGGGTGCCGTTTCTGCTGGGAGCCGGGACGCACGCAGAAAGTACCACTGAGCATCTTAGAATTGGGTCTTACGGTCTCTATCATCCGCAGTTTGGGTCAGTGGGACGGGCTCCCCGGGGACAGAGGAAGTGGCAACGGCAGGATTGGGCTTTCAGTGGGCAAGTAAGACCACGGAAGGGGGTGTGAGCTCCTTGGTGTGGTGCGCACTTTGCCACAGGCCGGTGCAGAAAGCCATCCGTGTCCCGCTTTCCAGCTAGATCGGCCTCCGCAAACATTCACACCCCTGCTTCGCCCTCCGAGCAACTGTGTGCCGGTGGGACAGCATCTTCATGGGCCCACGGCAGAGCCGGGACAAGGCACTGCGGCCACCAGTGCCCGAAGATGCTGTCCTGCCAGAGCTTGGTGACTCGAACCCTGAGCTGCCGCTCCCCATGCCGCTTCCTCGCGCGCCATCAGGGTCCCTGGGCAGCTCACGGTGGTGAGAACCCCAGTCTGCACCAGCAACAGCAGAGCGAGACACATGTGTGGACCCCACACGGGCCCACGAGGGTCTGCAGGCTTGAGAAGCCGGGGCGCGGGGCCCACCTCTCTGCAGACCACGCCCCGTGCGTCTTGTCCTCGTCACCTGCTGCGCTCCCCAGATCTTACCTTCACACAGAGGCTCCGCCATCTCCTCCATGTCCTGTTCACGCACCATGTTTTCTACGCCGGCCAGAGGCGTGTTCCCCTCTATAGCCAGGGAGCACATCCTGGGAGCTCATGCCCCAAACGGGAATGGATTGAGGCAACACGGAAGGTTATTAGGACACTATGTTCATTTTTAAAAATTTCCAAGTAACTCATTTTGTCTTTGGTGGAACCAGCCTTCCGAACAGCCCTCACACATGCAGCAAACCCAACAGAGATCGGCCTCGTGATAGCAGCAGAAGCCGCTCTGATCACCCATTTCCTGCGGCTTGAGAGAGCAGGCACTTCCCGACAGTCTCCCACGGCCCACTGAGCCCCTTCTCGGAAGCACTCCGGAGAGTGTCCGTGCCGTAAGCGTAGCGAGAGCAGTGCTGTGGAAACAAGTCACCGTCAGCAAAACAGATTTAAAGTCCACATGGCAGTTGGCCTCACGCATCTGTGCAAGCCTGAGGGCTCCGCGGCAGCAGCGGCCCTGGAGGCAGTCAGGAGGGGGACCCTCCGTCAGGGAGCCCCACAGCCGCCTCTGCCCTCCCTTGTCTGGTCCTCGGGCTCGCCTGTGCTCGGGAGAAGAGACACCTGTCCTTTTCCTTTCTGAGTTCAGCACGAGGACAAGCAGTAGTGTCAAGCGGGTCGTAACAACTAGCCTTGTTCAGCGCTCACGGCACAACTTGGACTGGGCAACTGAAGTGCCTGAGAAGTACAGGACCCTTCTCCGACGGAGGGAGGGGCTGAGAGCAGAGCCCTCGTGACCACCTGGGACGCCGCCTCCTACAGAGCAAAGCCCGGACCACCAGACCCCAGACTCTGCCGTGTGGATGGAAATGTGGGCAGAACCTCTGTGCCGGCCTCATCCCAGTGGGTTGGGAGCGAAGTCCCCTGGGGCCCTGCACGCCCTCACTCCTGGCCTGGGACCCGGTCCTGGAACGGCGGCAGAGCCCATGGTCCCCACATCCTACAGCTCATCCGACAATGGCCCCCGGGACGTGAGGAAGCTGTGAGTGGTTCCCAGCAGCATCGGGATGGACAGCACAGCCTTCCTCACCTGGAAGCTCCTGTCACTCCGACCCTGAGACCACACTGTCCTTCTGGGGCTGCATAGACTGTGGGGTTCTCTGGAGATGAGTCCAGTTTCCGTTTCTCTCACTTATCCTGTGACAGTCAGTTATCGATCTCGGTGGGCCTCACTTAACCGGCATGGACACGGGGACGGCACCCAGAAAGAGCAATGTGCCCCAGGCCCCTGATTATAAAGATACGCTTTGTTGTTTTTTCATCCTGCCTTTGGGTCTCCCAGGGCACCAAATTTCCATAAGTGCTCATGGTCATAGAGCCCACGTCCCATGTTCCCTAACATCTGCAGGCAGATGTCCAGATCTCTTCGGAGCAAGTGTTCTAGGTCCTGTAGCTCTGGCAAGTTTTATCTACGAAGGAAATAGGTTAGAGGCTTTCTGCCCTCATTTTAGTAGAGGATTTTGCCGCTGGCTTCCGTGAAGGAGCAAGTTCCCAGGTCTGTTGTCCTGGGCGGTGTGTGGCAGAGCGGCCCCATGAAGACAACTCGGCATTTTGCCTCTGACTCAGTCTCCCTGTTCAGAGCTTTGCCCCTTTTAGGGGACAGACTATTGGGACAGAGACATGGGGAGTGCTGGAGAGATGGCGAAACGAACACGGCAGACGTGGCTTACCTCGAGTACAAGCGGCTGTTCACTTTGTCTCACTGCAATATTCCCCCCTGGTGATGTTCATTATTTCCAGAGTAAGTTTGGTTTATTGGTGGATATAAATTTTTAAACATAATTTTGCCTTGGACAAAATCCAAGACTACCCGAGGGGGCAAACATTCTTCGGAAGGAGACGCACATAAACGAGTAGTTTTTATCGAGCCTGAATCGTGACTCCATTGTGGCACCAGATGAGCACGGTCAGGGCCTTGGTGCTCCAAGCTCATGCCGCGAGCTCACCTGTCCTCGCTCTGCCTTCTGCAGGGCACTTGGGATGGCACCTGCCCTCTGCAGGGCACCTGTACCTGCAAAGCTGATGGAAAGTAAAAACAGCAAGGTCGGTCGTAGGTCTGTTTCCTATTCTATCCAATTAAAAAAACTGTCTTGCCACCGTGAATCTTCCTGTAGCTCTGAAGTAGGCTCATCGCACTGAATGTGAATTCATCACACTGCGAAACCAGCAACGATCCGTTACTGTGGTAAGCTGAGGTAATAAAAGGTTTATGTCCTTTCCCCAGGGTGAGTTACATACGAAGACCGCCTCCTGGAAGACGGAATGAGTTTGAGTCACTTCACCTCGCGTTCCAGCTGACAGAAGCACGTTAGCCATCACACAGCTCAGTCTTTGCCAAACGGGCGTTCTGACGACAGGCCTGAGCACACAAGCACATCACCATTACAGAGCAAGGCTCTAGGATGGCAGTGGTTGGATCTCTCCCAAGGTAATCCAATTACTCTAACATCTCAGGACCTAGAAATATATTCAGTCACAGTCCGCATCATACGTGCATAGTAAATGAGATGCAAATCTAGTAAATTCTTCTATAGTTCGTTTTATGGTTATTAAGTTCCCAAGGGGTCATAACTGACTTCTTTGTCAGGGATCTCCAGAACCTGGCGGGATGCCTCCTGCAGGGGCTGGGCAGAGGATGCTTCTCCACCAAGGACATGAAACAGGACTGTGAAAGCAGGCAGAAAAGGCGATTTCTCTCTCCGACCACACTGCCGCGTAGCCCCACCCCGGTAACCACCGGAAGACGAGGAATTAAGCGCTCATCTGATTTGAGAGCCACGGTTCACCGTCAGCACCTGTAAGGCTTCTTCAGTTCTCATGAGTTTCCTTTGACAGCCAAAGTTGAAAAGATGACATTGGAATTTAAAAAGATAATCTGCTAGCTCGTTAGCTAGCAGATTAATTTCTGTCAGCTTAACAACTAGGGTCACTTGCTAAAAGCTATTGAAAAATAAATCTGCACTTTGTAAAGTGGGACTGTAGCAAAACAGCGAATGTGATGGGTAAAGACAGATGCACAGGGAAGGAAGAAGCCGGGCGGCGGTGACTCTGACCTGCCCGTCCCCCTCTGTCCCAGGTGAGAAGGCGGCTGGCCACCAGGAGGTGAGTCTATCTGGCAACAGACAAAGGTGACAGAGGCTTTGGTGGCCCCGTGTGCATGCACAGAGGAGGACTGGCAGGGTGGTAACTAAAGCCAGTGAAGGGCTTCTTTGAAAATAAAATGCATAGTAGTTCGCTGGTATTTACTTATTAGGTTAAAATATGCAATTAATTACAACTAATCTATAACATGCTATTCGTAAGGCGACAGCTGGGCCTTTCTCCACATTTAGTGACTGAACAGGCAAGAGAACATGACCATGTTGTTCTATAAGCTGGATGGCACACCCGGAACACTCACCTGGGACACACCCAGGACACTCACCTGGGACACACCTGCACA